>NC_087362.1:79893181-80229341 GCF_030014295.1 Loxodonta africana
CAAACAACCCTAACCTCCTAACAACAAACAACCTTAACCCCCTAACAACAAACAACCCTGAACCCCTAACAACAAACAATCCTAAACCTCTAACAACCAACAACGCTCACCCCCTAACGACAAACAACACTAACACCCTAACCACAAACAACACAAACCCCGTAAGAACAAACAACACTAACCCCCCAGAACAAACAACACTAACACCCTAACAACAAAAACTACTAAACCCCAACAAGAAACAACCCTAAACCCCTAACAACAAACACTAACCCCCTAACAACAAACAACACTAAACCCCTAACAAGAAACTAACCTAACCCCGTAACAACAAACAACCCTAACCTCCTAACAACAAACAACCTTAAACCCCTAACAACAAACAACCCGAAACCCCTAACAACAAACAACACTAACACTCTAACAACAAAAACCAAGAAACCCCAACAAGAAACAACACTAAACCCCTAACAACAAACACTAACCCCCTAACAACAAACAACCCTAAACCCCTAACAAGAAACTAACCTAACCCCGTAACAACAAACAACCCTAACCTCCTAACAACAAACAACCTTAACCCCTAACAACAAACAACCCTAAACCCCTAACAACAAACACTAACACCCTAACAACAAAAACCACTAAACCCCAACAAGAAACAACACTAAACCCCTAACAACAAACACTAACCCCCTAACAACAAACAACACTAAACCCCTAACAAGAAACTAACCTAACCCTGTAACAACAAACAACCCTAACCTCCTAACAACAAACAACCTTAACCCCCTAACAACAAACAACCCTGAACCCCTAACAACAAACAATCCTAAACCTCTAACAACCAACAACGCTCACCCCCTAACGACAAACAACACTAACACCCTAACCACAAACAACACAAACCCCGTAAGAACAAACAACACTAACCCCCTAACCACAAACAACACTAACACCCTAACAAAAAAAACTACTAAACCCCAACAAGAAACAACCCTAAACCCCTAACAACAAACACTAACCCCCTAACAACAAACAACACTAAACCCCTAACAAGAAACTAACCTAACCCTGTAACAACAAACAACCCTAACCTCCTAACAACAAACAACCTTAAACCCCTAACAACAAACAACCCTAAACCCCTAACAACAAACAACATTAACACCCTAACAACAAAAACCAGTAAACCCCAACAAGAAACAACACTAAACAAATAACAACAAACACTAACCCCTAACAACAAACAACACTAAACCCCTAACAAGAAACTAAACTAACCCTGTAACAACAAACAACCCTAACCTCCTAACAACAAAAAACCGTTACCCCCTAACATCAAACAACCCTAAACCCCTATCAACAAACAATCGTAACCCCCTAACAACCAACAACGCTCACCCCCTAACCACAAACAACACTAACACCCTAACCACAAACAACACTAACCCCGTAAGAACAAACAACACTAACCCCCTAACCACAAACAACACTAACACTCTAACAACAAAAACTACTAAACCCCAACAAGAAACAACACTAAACCCCGAACAACAAACACTAACTCCCTAACAACAAACAACACTAAACCCCTAACAAGAAACTAACCTAACCCCGTAACAACAAACAACCCTAACCTCCTAACAACAAACAACCTTAAACCCCTAACAACAAACAACCCTAAACCCCTAACAACAAACAACACTAACACCCTAACAACAAAAACCACTAAACCCCAACAAGAAACAACACTAAACCCCTAACAACAAACACTAACCCCCTAACAACAAACAACACTAAACCCCTAACAAGAAACTAAACTAACCCTGTAACAACAAACAACCCTAACCTCCTAACAACAAACAACCTTAAGCCCTAACAACAAACAACACTAACACCCTAACAACAAAAACCACTAAACTCCAACAAGAAACAACACTGAACCCCTAACAACAAACACTAACCCCCTAACAACAAACAACACTAAACCCCTAACAAGAAACTAACCTAACCCTGTAAGAACAAACAACCCTAACCTCCTAACAACAAACAACCCTAACCCTCTAACAAACAACAACACTAACCCCCTAACCACAAACAACACTAACACCCTAACAACAAAAACTACTAAACCCCAACAAGAAACAACCCTAAACCCCTAACAACAAACACTAACCCCCTAACAACAAACAACACTAAACCCCTAACTAGAAACTAACCTAACCCCGTAACAACAAACAACCCTAACCTCCTAACAACAAACAACCTTAAACCCCTAACAACAAACAAACCTAAACCCCTAACAATAAACAACACTAACACCCTAACAACAAAAAACACTAAACCCCAACAAGAAACAACACTAAACCCCTAACAACAAACACTAACCCCCTAACAACAAACAACACTAAACCCCTAAGAAGAAACTAACCTAACCCTGTAACAACAAACAATCCTAACCTCCTAACAACAAACAACCTTAACCCCCTAACAAGAAACAACCCTAAACCCCTAACAACAAACAATCCTATCCCCCTAACAACCAACAACGCTCACCCCCTAACCACAAACAACACTAACACCCTAACCACAAACAACACTAACCCCGTAAGAACAAACAACACTAAACCCCTAACCACAAACAACACTAACACCCTAACAACAAAAACTACTAAACCCCAACAAGAAACAACCCTAAACCCCTAACAACAAACACTAACCCCCTAACAACAAACAACACTAAACCCCTAACAAGAAACTAACCTAACCCCGTAACAACAAACAACCCTAACCTCCTAACAACAAACAACCTTAAACCCCTAACAACAAACAACACTAACACCCTAACAACAAAAACCACTAAACCCCAACAAGAAACAACACTAAACCCCTAACAACAAACACTAACCCCCTAACAACAAACACTAAACTCCTAACAAGAAACTAACCTAACCCTGTAACAACAAACAACCCTAACCTCCTAACAACAAACAACTTTAACCCCCTAACAGCAAACAACCCTAAATCCCTAACAACAAACAATCCTAACCCCGTAACAACCAACAACGCTCACCCCCTAACCACAAACAACACTAACACCCTAACCACAAACAACACTAAATCCCTAACAACAAACACTAACCCCCTGACAACAAACAACACTAAACCCCTAACAAGAAACTAACCTAACCCTGTAACAACAAACAACCCTAACCTCCTAACAAGAAACAACCTTAACCCCCTAACAACAAACACCCGTAAACCCCTAACAACAAACAATCCTAACCCCCTAACAACCAACAACGCTCACCCCCTAACCAAAAACAACACTAACACCCTAACCACAAACAACACTAACCCCGTAAGAACAAACAACACTAACCCCCTAACAACAACACTAACACCGTAACAACAAAAACCACTAAAGCCCAACAAGAAACAACCCTAAACCCCTAAATACAAACAACACTAACCCCCTAATCACAAACAACACTAACACCCTAACAACAAAAACCACTAAACCTCAACAAGAAACAACCTGAAACCCCTAAATAGAAACAACACTAACCACTTAACAACAACCCTAACCCCCTAACAACAAACAACCCTAACCCCCAACAACAAACTACTCTAACCCACTAACAACAAACAACCCTAAGCCCCTAACAACAAAGAACCCGAACTCTCTAACAAGAAACAACACTAACCCCCTAAGAACAAAAAACACTAACCCCCTAACAACAAACACCACTAACCCCCTAACAACAATCCTAACAACCTAACAACAAACAACACTAACCCCCTAAAAATAAACTACTCTAAACCCCTAACAACAAACACTAACCCCTAACAACTAACAACACTAAACCCCTAACAAGAAACTAACCTAACCCTGTAACAACAAACAACCCAAACCTCCTAACAACAAACAACCTTAACCCCCTAACAGCAAACAACCCTAAATCCCTAACAACAAACAATCCTAACCCCCTAACAACCAACAACGCTCACCCCCTAACAACAAACAACACTAACACCCTAACCACAAACAACACTAACCCCGTAAGAACAAAAAACACTAACCCCCTAACAACAAACAACACTAACACCCTAACAACAAAAACTACTAAACCCCAACAAGAAACAACCCTAAACCCCTAACAACAAACACTAACCCCCTAACAACAAACAACACTAAACCCCTAACAAGAAACTAACCTAACCCCGTAACAACATACAACCCTAACCTCCCAACAACAAACAACCTTAAACCCCTAACAACAAACAACCCTAAACCCCTAACAACAAACAACACTAACACCCTAACAACAAAAACCACTAAACTCCAACAAGAAACAACACTGAACCCCTAACAACAAACACTAACCCCCTAACAACAAACAACACTAAACCCCTAACAAGAAACTAACCTTACCCTGTAACAACAAACAACCCTAACCTCCTAAAAACAAACAACCTTAACCCCCTAACAGCAAACACCCCTAAATCCCTAACAACATACAATCCTAAAACCCGAACAACCAACAACGCTCACCCCCAACCACAAACAACAGTAACACCCTAACCACAAACAACACTAACCCCGTAAGAACAAACAACACTAACACCCTAACAACAAACAACACTAACACCGTAACAACAAAAACTACTAAACCCCAACAAGAAACAACCCTAAACCCCTAAGAACAAACACTAAACCCCTAAAAACAAACAACACTAAAGACCTAACAAGAAACTAACCTAACCCCGTAACAACAAACAACCCTAACCTCCTAACAACAAACAACCTTAAACCCCTAACAACAAACTACCCTAAACCCGTAACAACAAACAACACTAACACCCTAACAACAAAAACCACTAAACTCCAAAAAGAATCAACACTGAACCCCTAACAACAAACACTAACCCCTAACAACAAACAACACTAAACCCCTAACAAGAAACTAACCTAACCCTGTAACAACAAACAACCCTAACCTCCTAACAACAAACAACCCTAACCCCCTAACAAACAACAACACTAACCCACTAACAACAAACAACACTAACACCCTAACAACAAAAACTACTAAACCCCAACAGGAAACAACCCTAAACCCCTAAGAACCAACACTAACCCCCTAACAACAAACAACACTAAACCCCTAACCAGAAACTAACCTAACCCCATAACAACAAACAACCCTAACCTCCTAACAACAAACAACCTTAAACCCCTAACAACAAACAACCCTAAACTCCTAACAACAAACATACACTAACACCCTAACAACAAAAAACACTAAACCCCAACAAGAAACAACAGTAAACCCCTAACAACAACCACTAACCCCCTAACAACAAACAACACTAAACCCCTACCAAGAATCTAACCTAACCCCGTAACAACAAACAACTCTAACCTCCTAACAACAAACAACCTTAACCCCCTAACAACAAACAACCCTGAACCCCTAACAACAAACAATCCTAACCCCCTAACAACCAACAACGCTCACCCCTAACCACAAACAACACTAACACCCTAACCACAAACAACACTAACCCCGTAAGAACAAACAACACTAACCCCCAACCACAAACAACACTGACACCCTAACAACAAAAACTACTAAACCCCAACAAGAAACAACCCTAAACCCCTAACAACAAACACTAACCCCCTAACAACAAACAACACTAAACCCCTAACAAGAAACTAACCTAACCCCGTAACAACAAACAACCCTAACCTCCTAACAACAAACAACCTTAAACCCCTAACAACAAACAACCCTAAACCCCTAACAACAAACAACACTAACACCCTAACAACAAAAACCACTAAACCCCAACAAGAAACAACACTAAACCCCTAACAACAAACACTAACCCCCTAACAACAAACAACACTAAACCCCTAACAAGAAACTAACCTAACCCTGTAACAACAAACAACCCTAACCTCCTAACAACAAACAACCTTAACTCCCTAACAACAAACAACTCTAAACCCCTAACAACAAACAATCCTAACCCCCTAACACCCAACAACGCCCACCCCCTAACCACAAACAACACTAACACCCTAACCACAAACAACACTAACCCCGTAAGAACAAACAACACTAACCCCCTAAAAACAAACAACACTAACACCCTAACAACAAAAACTACTAAACCGCAACAAGAAACAACCCTAAACCCCTAACAACAAACACTAACCCCCTGACAACAAACAACACTAAACCACTAACAAGAAACTAACCTAACCCTGTAACAACAAACAACCCTAACCTTCTAACAACAAACAACCCTAACCACCTAACAAACAACAACACTAACCCCCTAACCACAAACAACACTAACACCCTAACAACAAAAACCACTAAACCCCAACAAGAAACAACCCTAAACCCCTAACAACAAACACTAACCCCCTAACAACAAACAACACTAAACCCCTAACAAGAAACTAACCTAACCCTGTAACAACAAACAACCCTAACCTCCTAACAACAAACAATCTTAACCCCCTAACAACAAACAACCCTAAACCCCTAACAACAAATATCCTAACCCCCTAACAACCAACAACGCTCACCCCCTAACCACAAACAACACTAACCCCCTAACCACAAACAACACTAACACCCTAACAACAAAAACCACTAAACCTCAAAAAGAAACAACCCGAAACCCCTAAATAGAAACAACACTAACCACCTAACAACCCTAACCCCCAACAACAAACAACCCTAACCCCCAATAACAAACTACTCTAACCCACTAACAACAAACAACCCTAAGCCCCTAACAACAAAATACCCTAACTCTCTAACAAGAAACAACACTAACCCCCTAACAACAAAAAACACTAACCCCCTATCAACAAACACCACTAACCCCCTAACAACAATCCTAACAACCTAACAACAAACAACACTAACCCCCAAAAATAAACTACTCTAAACCCCTAACAACAAACAACCCTAACCCCCTGACAACAAACAATCCTAAACCCCTAACAACAAACAACCCTAACGTTCTAACAACAAACAACCCTAACCACCTAACAAACAACAACACTAACCACCTAATCACAAACAACACTAACACCCTAACAACAAAAACCACTAAACCCCAACAAGAAACAACCCTAAACCCCTAACAACAAACACTAACCCCCTAACAACAAACAACACTAAACCCTTAACAAGAAACTAACCTAACCCCATAACAACAAACAACCCTAACCTCCTAACAACAAACAACCTTAACCCCCTAACAACAAACAACCCTAAACCCCTAACAACAAACAACACTAACACCCTAACAACAAAAACCACTAAACCCCAACAAGAAATAACAGTAAACCCCTAACAACAAACACTAACCCCCTAACAACAAACAACACTAAACCCCTAACAAGAAAGTAACCTAACCCCGTAAAAACAAACAACCCTAACCTCCTAACAACAAACAACCTTAAACCCCTAACAACAAACAACCCTAAACCCCTAACAACAAACAACACTAACACCCTAAAAACAAAAACCACTAAACCCCAACAAGAAACAACACTAAACCCCTAACAACAAACACTAACCCCCTAACAACTAACAACACTAAACCCCTAACAAGAAACTAACCTAACCCTGTAACAACAAACAACCCAAACCTCCTAACAACAAACAACCTTAACCCCCTAACAGCAAACAACCCTAAATCCCTAACAACAAACAATCCTAACCCCCTAACAACCAACAACGCTCACCCCCTAACAACAAACAACACTAACACCCTAACCACAAACAACACTAACCCCGTAAGAACAAACAACACTAACCCCCTAACAACAAACAACACTAACACCCTAACAACAAAAACTACTAAACCCCAACAAGAAACAACCCTAAACCCCTAACAACAAACACTAACCCCCTAACAACAAACAACACTAAACCCCTAACAAGAAACTAACCTAACCCCGTAACAACAAACAACCCTAACCTCCTAACAACGAACAACCTTAAACCCCTAACAACAAACAACCCTAAACCCCTAACAACAAACAACACTAACACCCTAACAACAAAAACCACTAAACTCCAACAAGAAACAACACTGAACCCCTAAGAACAAACACTAACCCCCTAACAACAAACAACACTAAACCCCTAACAAGAAACTAACCTAACCCTGTAACAACAAACAACCCTAACCTCCTAACAACAAACAACCTTAACCCCCTAACAGCAAACACCAATAAATCCCTAACAACATACAATCCTAAAACCCGAACAACCAACAACGCTCACCCCCAACCACAAACAACAATAACACCCTAACCACAAACAACACTAACCCCGTAAGAACAAACAACACTAACACCCTAACAACAAACAACACTAACCCCCTAACAAAAAACAACACTAACCCCCTAACAACAAACAACACTAACACCCTAACAACAAAAAGTACTAAACCCCAACAAGAAACAACCCTAAACCCCTAAGAACAAACACTAACCCCCTAACAACAAACAACACTAAACCCCTAACCAGAAACTAACCTAACCCCATAACAACAAACAACCCTAACCTCCTAACAACAAACAACCTTAAACCCCTAACAACAAACAACCCTAAACTCCTAACAACAAACATACACTAACACCCTAACAACAAAAAACACTAAACCCCAACAAGAAACAACAGTAAACCCCTAACAACAAACACTAACCCCCTAACAACAAACAACACTAAACCCCTAACAAGAATCTAACCTAACCCCGTAACAACAAACAACTCTAACCTCCTAACAACAAACAACCTTAACCCCCTAACAACAAACAACCCTAAACCCCTAACAACAAACAATCCTAACCCCCTAACAACCAACGCTCACCCCCTAACCACAAACAACACTAACACCCTAACCACAAACAACACTAACCCTGTAAGAACAAACAACACTAACCCCCAACCACAAACAACACTAACACCCTAACAACAAAAACTACTAAACCCCAACAAGAAACAACCCTAAACCCCTAACAACAAACACTAACCCCCTAACAACAAACAACACTAAACCCCTAACAAGAAACTAACCTAACCCCGTAACAACAAACAACCCTAACCTCCTAACAACAAACAACCTTAAACCCCTAACAACAAACAACCCTAAACCCCTAACAACAAACAACACTAACACCCTAACAACAAAAACCACTAAACCCCAACAAGAAACAACACTAAACCCCTAACAACAAACACTAACCCCCTAACAACAAACAACACTAAACCCCTAACAAGAAACTAACCTAACCCTGTAACAACAAACAACCCTAACCTCCTAACAACAAACAACCTTAAACCCCTAGCAACAAACAACCCTAAACCCCTAACAACAAACAACACTAACACCCTAACAAAAAAAACTACTAAACCCCAACAAGAAACAACCCTAAACCCCTAACAACAAACACTAACCCCCTAACAACAAACAACACTAAACCCCTAACAAGAAACTAACCTAACCCTGTAACAACAAACAACCCTAACCTCCTAACAACAAACAACCTTAAACCCCTAACAACAAACAACCCTAAACCCCTAACAACAAACAACATTAACACCCTAACAACACAAACCAGTAAACTCCAACAAGAAACAACACTAAACCCCTAACAACAAACACTAACCCCTAACAACAAACAACACTAAACCCCTAACAAGAAACTAACCTAACCCTGTAACAACAAACAACCCTAACCTCCTAACAACAAAAAACCTTTACCCCCTAACATCAAACAACACTAAACCCCTATCAACAAACAATCGTAACCCCCTAACAACCAACAACGCTCACCCCCTAACCACAAACAACACTAACACCCTAACCACAAACAACACTAACCCCGTAAGAACAAACAACACTAACCCCCTAACCACAAACAACACTAACACTCTAACAACAAAAACTACTAAACCCCAACAAGAAACAACCCTAAACCCCGAACAACAAACACTAACCCCCTAACAACAAACAACACTAAACCCCTAACAAGAAACTAACCTAACCCCGTAACAACAAACAACCCTAACCTCCTAACAACAAACAACCTTAAACCCCTAACAACAAACAACCCTAAACCCCTAACAAAAAACAACAATAACACCCTAACAACAAAAACCACTAAACCCCAACAAGAAACAACACTAAACCCCTAACAACAAACACTAACCCCCTAACAACAAACAACACTAAACCCCTAACAAGAAACTAAACTAACCCTGTAACAACAAACAACCCTAACCTCCTAACAACAAACAACCTTAACCCCCTAACAACAAACAACACTAACACCCTAACAACAAAAACCACTAAACTCCAACAAGAAACAACACTGAACCCCTAACAACAAACACTAACCCCCTAACAACAAACAACACTAAACCCCTAACAAGAAACTAACCTAACCCTGTAAGAACAAACAACCCTAACCTCCTAACAACAAACAACCCTAACCCTCTAACAAACAACAACACTAACCCCCTAACCACAAACAACACTAACACCCTAACAACAAAAACTACTAAACCCCAACAAGAAACAACCCTAAACCCCTAACAACAAACACTAACCCCCTAACAACAAACAACACTAAACCCCTAACTAGAAACTAACCTAACCCCGTAACAACAAACAACCCTAACCTCCTAACAACAAACAACCTTAAACCCCTAACAACAAACAAACCTAAACCCCTAACCACAAACAACACTAACACCCTAACAACAAAAACCACTAAACCCCAGCAAGAAACAACACTAAACCCCTAACAACAAACACTAACCCCCTAACAACAAACAACACTAAACCCCTAACAAGAAACTAACCTAACCCCGTAACAACAAACAACCCTAACCTCCTAACAACAAACAACCTTAAACCCCTAACAACAAACAACCCTAAACCCCTAACAATAAACAATCCTAACCCCCTAACAACCAACAACGCTCACCCCCTAACCACAAACAACCCTAACACCCTAACCACAAACAACACTAACCCCGTAAGAACAAACAACACTAACCCCCTAACAACAAACAACACTAACACCCTAACAACAAAAACTACTAAACCCCAACAAGAAACAACCCAAACCCCTAACAACAAACACTAACCCCCTAACAAGAAAAAACACTAAACCCCTAACAAGAAACTAACCTAACCCCGTAACAACAAAAAACCCTAACCTCATAAGAACAAACAACCTTAAACCCCTAACAACAAACAACCCTAAACCCCTAACAACAAACACTAACACTCTAACAACAAAAACCACTAAACCCCAACAAGAAACAACACTAAACCCCTAACAACAAACACTAACCCCCTAACAACTAACAACACTAAACCCCTAACAAGAAACTAACCTAACCCTGTAACAACAAACAACCCAAACCTCCTAACAACAAACAACCTTAACCCCCTAACAGCAAACAACCCTAAATCCCTAACAACAAACAATCCTAACCCCCTAACAACCAAAAACGCTCACCCCCTAACAACAAACAACACTAACACCCTAACCACAAACAACACTAACCCCGTAAGAACAAAAAACACTAACCCCCTAACCACAAACAACACTAACACCCTAACAAAAAAAACTACTAAACCCCAACAAGAAACAACCCTAAACCGCTAACAACAAACACTAACCCCCTAACAACAAACAACACTAAACCCCTAACAAGAAACTAACCTAACCCTGTAACAACAAACAACCCTAACCTCCTAACAACAAACAACCTTAAACCCCTAACAACAAACAACCCTAAACCCCTAACAACAAAGAACATTAACACCCTAACAACAAAAACCAGTAAACCCCAACAAGAAACAACACTAAACCAATAACAACAAACACTAACCCCTAACAACAAAGAACACTAAACCCCTAACAAGAAACTAACCTAACCCTGTAACAACACACAACCCTAACCTCCTAACAACAAAAAACCTTTACCCCCTAACATCAAACAACCCTAAACCCCTATCAACAAACAATCGTAACCCCCTAACAACCAACAACGCTCACCCCCTAACCACAAACAACACTAACACCCTAACCACAAACAACACTAACCCCGTAAGAACAAACAACACTAACCCCCTAACCACAAACAACACTAACACTCTAACCACAAAAACTACTAAACCCCAACAAGAAACAACCCTAAACCCCGAACAACAAACACTAACCCCCTAACAACAAACAACACTAAACCCCTAACAAGAAACTAACCTAACCCCGTAACAACAAACAACCCTAACCTCCTAACAACAAACAACCTTAAACCCCTAACAACAAACAACCCTAAACCCCTAACAACAAACAACACTAACACCCTAACAACAAAAACCACTAAACCCCAAAAAGAAACAACACTAAACCCCTAACAACAAACACTAACCCCCTAACAACAAACAACAATAAACCCCTAACAAGAAACTAAACTAACCCTGTAACAACAAACAACCCTAACCTCCTAACAACAAACAACCTTAACCCCCTAACAACAAACAACACTAACACCCTAACAACAAAAACCACTAAACTCCAACAAGAAACAACACTGAACCCCTAACAACAAACACTAACACCCTAACAACAAACAACACTAAACCCCTAACAAGAAACTAACCTAACCCTGTAAGAACAAACAACCCTAACCTCCTAACAACAAACAACCCTAACCCTCTAACAAACAACAACACTAACCCCCTAACCACAAACAACACTAACACCCTAACAACAAAAACTACTAAACCCCAACAAGAAACAACCCTAAACCCCTAACAACAAACACTAACCCCCTAACAACAAACAACACTAAACCCCTAACTAGAAACTAACCTAACCCCGTAACAACAAACAACCCTAACCTCCTAACAACAAACAACCTTAAACCCCTAACAACAAACAAACCTAAACCCCTAACAATAAACAACACTAACACCCTAACAACAAAAAACACTAAACCCCAACAAGAAACAACACTAAACCCCTAACAACAAACACTAACCCCCTAACAACAAACAACACTTATCCCCTAACAAGAAACTAACCTAACCCTGTAACAACAAACAATCCTAACCTCCTAACAACAAACAACCTTAACCCCCTAACAAGAAACAACCCTAAACCCCTAACAACAAACAATCCTATCCCCCTAACAACCAATAACGCTCACCCCCTAACCACAAACAACACTAACACCCTAACCACAAACAGCACTAACCCCGTAAGAACAAACAACACTAAACCCCTAACCACAAACAACACTAACACCCTAACAGCAAAAACTACTAAACCCCAACAAGAAGCAACCCTAAACCCCTAACAACAAACACTAACCCCCTAACAACAAACAACACTAAACCCCTAACAAGAAACTAACCTAACCCCGTAACAACAAACAACCCTAACCTCCTAACAACAAACAACCTTAAACCCCTAACAACAAACAACACTAACACCCTAACAACAAAAACCACTAAACCCCAACAAGAAACAACACTAAACCCCTAACAACAAACACTAACCCCCTAAGAACAAACACTAAACCCCTAACAAGAAACTAACCTAACCCTGTAACAACAAACAACCCTAACCTCCTAACAACAAACAACTTTAACCCCCTAACAGCAAACAACCCTAAATCCCTAACAACAAACAATCCTAACCCCGTAACAACCAACAACGCTCACCCCCTAAGCACAAACAACACTAACACCCTAACCACAAACAACACTAAATCCCTAACAACAAACACTAACCCCCTGACAACAAACAACACTAAACCCCTAAGAAGAAACTAACCTAACCCTGTAACAACAAACAACCCTAACCTCCTAACAAGAAACAACCTTAACCCCCTAACAACAAACACCCGTAAACCCCTAACAACAAACAATCCTAACCCCCTAACAACCAACAGCGCTCACCCCCTAACCAAAAACAACACTAACACCCTAACCACAAACAACACTAACCCCGTAAGAACAAACAACACTAACCCCCTAACAACAACACTAACACCGTAACAACAAAAACCACTAAAGCCCAACAAGAAACAACCCTAAACCCCTAAATACAAACAACACTAACCCCCTAATCACAAACAACACTAACACCCTAACAACAAAAACCACTAAAGCTCAACAAGAAACAACCTGAAACCCCTAAATAGAAACAACACTAACCACTTAACGACAACCCTAACCCCCTAACAACAAACAACCCTAACCCCCAACAACAAACTACTCTAACCCACTAACAACAAACAACCCTAAGCCCCTAACAACAAAGAACCCGAACTCTCTAACAAGAAACAACACTAACCCCCTAAGAACAAAAAACACTAACCCCCTAACAACAAACACCACTAACCCCCTAACAACAATCCTAACAACCTAACAACAAACAACACTAACCCCCTAAAAATAAACTACTCTTAACCCCTAACAACAAACACTAACCCCTAACAACTAACAACACTAAACCCCTAACAAGAAACTAACCTAACCCTGTAACAACAAACAACCCAAACCTCCTAACAACAAACAACCTTAACCCCCTAACAGCAAACAACCCTAAATCCCTAACAACAAACAATCCTAACCCCCTAACAACCAACAACGCTCACCCCCTAACAACAAACACTAACACCCTAACCACAAACAACACTAACCCCGTAAGAACAAAAAACACTAACCCCTAACAACAAACAACACTAACACCCTAACAACAAAAACTACTAAACCCCAACAAGAAACAACCCTAAACCCCTAACAACAAACACTAACCCCCTAACAACAAACAACACTAAACCCCTAACAAGAAACTAACCTAACCCTGTAACAACATACAACCCTAACCTCCCAACAACAAACAACCTTAAACCCCTAACAACAAACAACCCTAAACCCCTAACAACAAACAACACTAACACCCTAACAACAAAAACCACTAAACTCCAACAAGAAACAACACTGAACCCCTAACAACACTAACCCCCTAACAACAAACAACACTAAACCCCTAACAAGAAACTAACCTAACCCTGTAACAACAAACAACCCTAACCTCCTAACAACAAACAACCTTAACCCCCTAACAGCAAACACCCCTAATTCCCTAACAACATACAATCCTAAAACCCGAACAACCAACAACGCTCACCCCCAACCACAAACAACAGTAACACCCTAACCACAAACAACACTAACCCCGTAAGAACAAACAACACTAACACCCTAACAACAAACAACACTAACACCGTAACAACAAAAACTACTAAACCCCAACAAGAAACAACCCTAAATCCCTAAGAACAAACACTAAACCCCTAAAAACAAACAACACTAAAGACCTAACAAGAAACTAACCTAACCCCGTAACAACAAACAACCCTAACCTCCTAACAACAAACAACCTTAAACCCCTAACAACAAACTACCCTAAACCCCTAACAACAAACAACACTAACACCCTAACAACAAAAACCACTAAACTCCAAAAAGAATCAACACTGAACCCCTAACAACAAACACTAACCCCCTAACAACAAACAACACTAAACCCCTAACAAGAAACTAACCTAACCCTGTAACAACAAACAACCCTAACCTCCTAACAACAAACAACCCTAACCCCCTAACAAACAACAACACTAACCCACTAACAACAAACAACACTAACACCCTAACAACAAAAACTACTAAACCCCAACAGGAAACAACCCTAAACCCCTAAGAACCAACACTAACCCCCTAACAACAAACAACACTAAACCCCTAACCAGAAACTAACCTAACCCCATAACAACAAACAACCCTAACCTCCTAACAACAAACAACCTTAAACCCCTAACAACAAACAACCCTAAACTCCTAACAACAAACATACACTAACACCCTAACAACAAAAAACACTAAACCCCAACAAGAAACAACAGTAAACCCCTAACAACAAACACTAACCCCCTAACAACAAACAACACTAAACCCCTAACAAGAATCTAACCTAACCCCGTAACAACAAACAACTCTAACCTCCTAACAACAAACAACCTTAACCCCCTAAAAACAAACAACCCTAAACCCCTAACAACAAACAATCCTAACCCCCTAACAACCAACAACGCTCACCCCCTAACCACAAACAACACTAACACCCTAACCACAAACAACACTAACCCCGTAAGAACAAACAACACTAACCCCCAACCACAAACAACACTGACACCCTAACAACAAAAACTACTAAACCCCAACAAGAAACAACCCTAAACCCCTAACAACAAACACTAACCCCCTAACAACAAACAACACTAAACCCCTAACAAGAAACTAACCTAACCCTGTAACAACAAACAACCCTAACCTCCTAACAACAAACAACCTTAACCCCCTAACAGCAAACACCCCTAAATCCCTAACAACATACAATCCTAAAACCCGAACAACCAACAACGCTCACCCCCAACCACAAACAACAGTAACACCCTAACCACAAACAACACTAACCCCGTAAGAACAAACAACACTAACACCCTAACAACAAACAACACTAACACCGTAACAACAAAAACTACTAAACCCCAACAAGAAACAACCCTAAATCCCTAAGAACAAACACTAAACCCCTAAAAACAAACAACACTAAACACCTAACAAGAAACTAACCTAACCCCGTAACAACAAACAACCCTAACCTCCTAACAACAAACAACCTTAAACCCCTAACAACAAACTACCCTAAACCCCTAACAACAAACAACACTAACACCCTAACAACAAAAACCACTAAACTCCAAAAAGAATCAACACTGAACCCCTAACAACAAACACTAACCCCCTAACAACAAACAACACTAAACCCCTAACAAGAAACTAACCTAACCCTGTAACAACAAACAACCCTAACCTCCTAACAACAAACAACCCTAACCCCCTAACAAACAACAACACTAACCCACTAACAACAAACAACACTAACACCCTAACAACAAAAACTACTAAACCCCAACAGGAAACAACCCTAAACCCCTAAGAACCAACACTAACCCCCTAACAACAAACAACACTAAACCCCTAACCAGAAACTAACCTAACCCCATAACAACAAACAACCCTAACCTCCTAACAACAAACAACCTTAAACCCCTAACAACAAACAACCATAAACTCCTAACAACAAACATACACTAACACCCTAACAACAAAAAACACTAAACCCCAACAAGAAACAACAGTAAACCCCTAACAACAAACACTAACCCCCTAACAACAAACAACACTAAACCCCTAACAAGAATCTAACCTAACCCCGTAACAACAAACAACTCTAACCTCCTAACAACAAACAACCTTAACCCCCTAAAAACAAACAACCCTAAACCCCTAACAACAAACAATCCTAACCCCCTAACAACCAACAACGCTCACCCCCTAACCACAAACAACACTAACACCCTAACCACAAACAACACTAACCCCGTAAGAACAAACAACACTAACCCCCAACCACAAACAACACTGACACCCTAACAACAAAAACTACTAAACCCCAACAAGAAACAACCCTAAACCCCTAACAACAAACACTAACCCCCTAACAACAAACAACACTAAACCCCTAACAAGAAACTAACCTAACCCCGTAACAACAAACAACCCTAACCTCCTAACAACAAACAACCTTAAACCCCTAACAACAAACAACCCTAAACCCCTAACAACAAACAACACTAACACCCTAACAACAAAAACCACTAAACCCCAACAAGAAACAACACTAAACCCCTAACAACAAACACTAACCCCCTAACAACAAACAACACTAAACCCCTAACAAGAAACTAACCAAACCCTGTAACAACAAACAACCCTAACCTCCTAACAACAAACAACCTTAACCCCCTAACAACAAACAACTCTAAACCCCTAACAACAAACAATCCTAACCCCCTAACAACCAACAACGCCCACCCCCTAACCACAAACAACACTAACACCCTAACCACAAACAACACTAACCCCGTAAGAACAAACAACACTAACCCCCTAAAAACAAACAACACTAACACCCTAACAACAAAAACTACTAAACCGCAACAAGAAACAACCCTAAACCCCTAACAACAAACACTAACCCCCTGACAACAAACAACACTAAACCACTAACAAGAAACTAACCTAACCCTGTAACAACAAACAACCCTAACCTTCTTACAACAAACAACCCTAACCACCTAACAAACAACAACACTAACCCCCTAACCACAAACAACACTAACACCCTAACAACAAAAACCACTAAACCCCAACAAGAAACAACCCTAAACCCCTAGCAACAAACAGTAACCCCCTAACAACAAACAACACTAAACCCCTAACAAGAAACTAACCTAACCCCGTAACAACAAACAACTCTAACCTCCTAACAACAAACAACCTTAACCAACTAACAACAAACAACCCTAAACCCCTAACAACAAACAATCCTAACCCCCTAACAACCAACAACGCTCACCCCCTAACCACAAACAACACTAACCCCCTAACCACAAACAACACTAACACCCTAACAACAAAAACCACTAAACCTCAAAAAGAAACAACCCGAAACCCCTAAATAGAAACAACACTAACCACCTAACAACAACCCTAACCCCCAATAACAAACTACTCTAACCCACTAACAACAAACAACCCTAAGCCCCTAACAACAAAGAACCCTAACTCTCTAACAAGAAACAACACTAACAACCTAACAACAAAAAACACTAACCCCCTAACAACAAACACCACTAACCCCCTAACAACAATCCTAACAACCTAACAACAAACAACACTAACCCCCTAAAAATAAACTACTCTAAACCCCTAACAACAAACAATCCTAACCCCCTAACAACAAACAACCCTAAACCCCTAACGACAAACAACCCTAACCTTCTAAGAACAAACAACCCTAACCCCCTAAAAAACAACAACACTAACCCCCTAATCACAAACAACACTAACACCCTAACAACAAAAACTACTAAACCCCAACAAGAAACAACCCTAAACCCCTAACAACAAACACTAACCCCCTAACGACAAACAACACTAAACCCCTAACAAGAAACTAACCTAACCCCGTAACAACAAACAACCCTAACTTCCTAACAACAAACAACCTTAAACCCCTAACAACAAACAACCCTAAACCCCTAACAACAAACAACACTAACACCCTAACAACAAAAACCAATAAACCCCAACAAGAAACAACACTAAACCCCTAACAACAAACACTAACCCACTAACAACAAACAACACTAAACCCCTAACAAGAAACTAACCTAACCCTGTAACAACAAACAACCCTAACCTCCTAACAACAAACAACCTTAACCCCCTAACAGCAAACAACCCTAAATCCCTAACAACAAACAATCCTAACCCCCTAACAACCAACAACGCTCACCCCCTAACCACAAACAGCACTAACAACCTAACCACAAACAACACTAACCCCGTAAGAACAAACAACAGTAACCCCATAACAACAAACAACACTAACACCCTAACAACAAAAACTACTAAACCGCAACAAGAAACAACCCTAAACCCCTAACAAGAAACACTAACCCCCTAACAACAAACAACCCTAAACCCCTAACAACAAACAATCCTAACCCCCTAACAACCAACAACGCTGACCCCCTAACCACAAACAACACTAACACCCTAACCACAAACAACACTAACCAAGTAAGAACAAACAACACTAACACCCTAACAACAAAAACCACTAAAGCCCAACAAGAAACAACCCTAAACCCCTAAATACAAACAACACTAACCCCATAACCACAAACAACACTAACACCCTAACAACAAAAACCACTAAACCTCAAAAAGAAACAACCCGAAACCCCTAAATAGAAACAACACTAACCACCTAACAACAACCCTAACCCCCAACAACAAACAACCCTAACCCCCAATAACAAACTACTCTAACCCACTAACAACAAACAACCCTAAGCCCCTAACAACAAAGAACCCTAACTCTCTAACAAGAAACAACACTAACCCCCTAACAACAAAAAACACTAACCCCCTAACAACAAACACCACTAACCCCCTAACAACAATCCTAACAACCTAACAACAAACAACACTAACCCCCAAAAATAAACTACTCTAAACCCCTAACAACAAACAACCCTAACCCCCTAACAACAAACAATCCTAAACCCCTAACAACAAACAACCCTAACTTTCTAACAACAAACAACCCTAACCACCTAACAAACAACAACACTAACCACCTAATCACAAACAACACTAACACCCTAACAACAAAAACTACTAAACCCCAACAAGAAACAACCCTAAACCCCTAACAACAAATACTAACCCCCTAACAACAAACAACACTAAAACCCTAACAAGAAACTAACCTAACCCTGTAACAACAAACAACCCTAACCTCCTAACAACAAACAACCCTAACCCCCTAACAAACAACAACACTAACCCCCTAACCACAAACAACACTAACACCCTAACAACAAAAACTACTAAACCCAAACAAGGAGCAATCCTAAACCCCTAACAACAAACACTAACCCCCTATCAGCAAACAATACTAAACCCCTAACAAGAAACTAACCTAACCCCGTAACAACAAACAACCCTAACCTCCTAAGAACAAACAACCTGAAACCCCTAACAACAAACAACCCTGAACCACTAACAACAAACAATACTAACACCCTAACAACAAAAACCACTAAACCCCAACAAGAAACAGCACTAAACGCCTAAAAACAAACACTAACCCCCTAACAACAAACAACACTAAACCCTAACAAGAAACTAACCTAACCCTGTAACAACAAACAACCCTAACACCCTAACAAACAACAACACTAACCCCCTAACCACAAACAACACTAACACCCTAATAACAAAAACTACTAAACCCCAACAAGAAACAACCCTAAACCCCTAACAACAAACACTAACCCCCTAACAACAAACAACACTAAACCCTTAACAAGAAACTAACCTAACCCCATAACAACAAACAACCCTAACCTCCTAACAACAAACAACCTTAACCCCCTAACAACAAACAACCCTAAACCCCTAACAACAAACAACACTAACACCCTAACAACAAAAACCACTAAACCCCAACAAGAAATAACAGTAAACCCCTAACAACAAACACTAACCCCCTAACAACAAACAACACTAAACCCCTAACAAGAAAGTAACCTAACCCCGTAACAACAAACAACCCTAACCTCCTAACAACAAACAACCTTAAACCCCTAACAACAAACAACCCTAAACCCCTAACAACAAACAACACTAACACCCTAAAAACAAAAACCACTAAACCCCAACAAGAAACAACACTAAACCCCTAACAACAAACACTAACCCCCTAACAACTAACAACACTAAACCCCTAACAAGAAACTAACCTAACCCTGTAACAACAAACAACCCAAACCTCCTAACAACAAACAACCTTAACCCCCTAACAGCAAACAACCCTAAATCCCTAACAACAAACAATCCTAACCCCCTAACAACCAACAACGCTCACCTCCTAACAACAAACAACACTAACACCCTAACCACAAACAACACTAACCCCGTAAGAACAAAAAACACTAACCCCCTAACAACAAACAACACTAACACCCTAACAACAAAAACTACTAAACCCCAACAAGAAACAACCCTAAACCCCTAACAACAAACACTAACCCCCTAACAACAAACAACACTAAACACCTAACAAGAAACTAACCTAACCCCGTAACAACAAACAACCCTAACCTCCTAACAACAAACAACCTTAAACCCCTAACAACAAACAACCCTAAACCCCTAACAACAAACAACACTAACACCCTAACAACAAAAACCACTAAACTCCAACAAGAAACAACACTGAACCCCTAACAACAAACACTAACCCCCTAACAACAAACAACACTAAACCCCTAACAAGAAACTAACCTAAACCTGTAACAACAAACAACCCTAACCTCCTAACAACAAACAACCTTAAACCCCTAACAGCAAACACCAATAAATCCCTAACAACATACAATCCTAAAACCCGAACAACCAACAACGCTCACCCCCAACCACAAACAACACTAACACCCTAACCACAAACAACACTAACCCCGTAAGAACAAACAACACTAACCCCCTAACCACAAACAACACTAACACTCTAACAACAAAAACTACTAAACCCCAACAAGAAACAACCCTAAACCCCGAACAGCAAACACTAACCCCCTAACAACAAACAACACTAAACCCCTAACAAGAAACTAACCTAACCCCGTAACAACAAACAACCCTAACCTCCTAACAACAAACAACCTTAAACCCCTAACAACAAACAACCCTAAACCCCTAATAACAAACAACACTAACACCCTAACAACAAAAACCACTAAACCCCAACAAGAAACAACACGAAACCCCTAACAACAAACACTAACCCCCTAACAAGAAACAACACTAAACCCCTAACAAGAAACTAACCTAACCCTGTAACAACAAACAACCCTAACCTCCTAACAACAAACAACCTTAACCCCCTAACAACAAACAACCCTAAACCCCTAACAACAAACAATCCTAACCCCCTAACAACCAACAACGCCCACCCCCTAACCACAAACAACACTAACAACCTAACCACAAACAACACTAACCCCGTAAGAACAAACAACACTAACCCCCTAAAAACAAACAACACTAACACCCTAACAACAAAAACTACTAAACCGCAACAAGAAACAACCCTAAACCCCTAACAACAAACACTAACCCCCTGACAACAAACAACACTAAACCACTAACAAGAAACTAACCTAACCCTGTAACAACAAACAACCCTAACCTTCTAACAAGAAACAACCCTAACCTCCTAACAACAAACAACCTTAAACCCCTAACAACAAGCAACCCTAAACCCCTAACAACAAACAACACTAACACCCTAACAACAAAAACCACTAAACCCCAAAAAGAAATAACAGTAAACCCCTAACAACAAACACTTACCCCCTAACAACAAACAACACTAAACCCCTAACAAGAAAGTAACCTAACCCCGTAACAACAAACAACCCTAACCTCCTAACAACAAACAACCTTAACCCCCTAACAAGAAACAATCCTAAACCCCTAACAACAAACAATCCTAACCCCCTAACAACCAACAACACTCACCCCCTAACCACAAACAACACTAACACCCTAACCACAAACAACACTAACTCCGCAACCACAAACAACACTAACACCCTAACAACAAAAACTACTAAGCCCCAACAAGAAAGAACCCTAAACCCCTAACAACAAAGACTAACCCCCTAACAACAAACAACACTAAACCCCTAACAAGAAACTAACCTAACCCCGTAACAACAAACAACCCTAACCTCCTAACAACAAACAACCTTAAACCCCTAACAACAAACAACCCTAAACCCCTAACAACAAACAACACTAACACCCTAACAACAAAAACCACTAAACCCCAAAAAGAAAAAACACTAAACCCCTAACAACAAACACTAACCCCCTAACAACAAACAACACTAAACCCCTAACAAGAAACTAACCTAACCCTGTAACAACAAACAACCCTAACCTCCTAACAACAAACAACCTTAAACCCCTAACAACAAACAACCCTAAACCCCTAACAACAAACAACACTAACACCCTAACAACAAAAAACACTAAACCGTAACAAGAAACAACACTAAACCCGTAACAACAAACACTAAAACCCTAACAACAAACAACACTAAACCCGTAACAAGAAAATAACCTAACCCTGTAAAAACAAACAACCCTAAACCCGTAACAAGAAAATAACCTAACCCTGTAACAACAAACAACCCTAACCTCCTAACAACAAACAACCTTAACCCCCTAAAAACAAACAACACTAACACCCTAACAACAAAAACCACTAAACCCCAACAAGAAACAACACTAAACCCCTAACAGCAAACACTAACCCCCTAACAACAAACAACACTAAACCCCTAACAAGAAACTAACTTAACACTGTAAGAACAAACAACACTAACCTCCTAACAACAAACAACCCTAACCTCCTAACAGCAAACAACCTTAAACCCCTAACAACAAACAACCCTAAACCCCTAACAACAAACAACACTAACACCATAACAAAAAAACCACTAAACCCCAACAAGAAACAACACTAAACCCCTAACAACAAACACTAACCCCCTAACAACAAACAACACTAAACCCCTAACAAGAAACTAACCTAACCCTGTAACAACAAACAGCCCTAACCTCCTAACAACAAACAACCTTAACACGCTAACAACAAACAACCCTAAATCCCTAACAACAACCAATCCTAACCCCCTAACAACCAACAACGCTCACCCCCTAACCACAAACAGCACTAACACCCTAACCACAAACAACACTAACCCCGTAAGAACAAAGAACACTAACCCCCTAACCACAAACAACACTAACACCCTAACAACAAAAACTACTAAACCCCAACAAGAAACAACCCTAAACCCCTAACAACAAACACTAACCCCCTAACAACAAACAACACTAAACCCCTAACAACAAACAACCCTAAACCCCTGACAACAAACAACACTAACACCCTAACAACAAAAACTACTAAACCCCATCAAGAAGCAACCCTGAACCCCTAACAACAAAAACTAACCCCCTAACAACAAACAACACTAAACCCCTAACAAGAAACTAACCTAACCCCGTAACAACAAACAACCCTAACCTCCTAACAACAAACAACCTTAAACCCCTAACAACAAACAACCCTAAACCCCTAACAACAAACAACACTAACACCCTAACAACAAAAACCACTAAACTCTAACAGGAAACAACACTGAACCCCTAACAAAAAACACTAACCCCCTAACAACAAACAACACTAAACCCCTAAAAAGAAACTAACCTAACCCTGTAACAACAAACAACCCTAACCTCCTAACAAGAAACAACCTTAACCCCCTAACAAGAAACAATCCTAAACCCCGAACAACAAACAATCCTAACCCCCTAACAACCAACAACGCTCACCCCCAACCACAAGCAACACTAACACCCTAACCACAAACAACACTAACCCCGAAAGAACAAACAACACTAACCCCGTAACCACAAACAACACTAACACCCTAACAACAAAAACTACTAAGCCCCAACAAGAAAGAACCCTAAACCCCTAACAACAAAGACTAACCCCCTAACAACAAACAGCACTAAACCCACGAACAACAACACTAACCCCCTAACCACAAACAACACTAACACCCTAACAACAAAAACCACTAAACCGCAACAAGAAACAACACGAAACCCCTAACAACAAACACTAACCCCCTAACAACAAACAACACTAAACCCCTAACAAGAAACTTACCTAACCCTGCAACAACAAACAACCCTAACCTCCTAACAACAAACAACCTTAACCCCCTAACAACAAACAACACTAACACCCTAACAAAAAAACCACTAAACCCCAACAAGAAACAACACTAAACCCCTAACAACAAACTCTAACCCCCTAACAACAAACAACACTAAACCCCTAACAAGAAACTAACCTAACCCTGTAACAAGAAACAACCCTAACCTCCTAACAACAAACAACCTTAACCCCCTAACAGCAAACAACCCTAAATCCCTAACAACAAACAATCCTAACCCCCTAACAAACAACAACGCTCACCCCCTAACCACAAACAGAACTAACACCCTAACCACAAACAACACTAACCCCGTAAGAACAAACAACACTAACCCCCTAACAACAAACAACACTAACACCCTAACAACAAAAACTTCTAAACCCCAACAAGAAACAACCCTAATCCCCTAACAACAAACACTAACCCCCTAACAACAAACAACACTAAACCCCTAACAAGAAACTAACCTAACCCCGTAACAACAAACAACCCTAACCTCCTAACAACAAACAACCTTAAACCCCTAACAACAAACAACCCTAAACCCCTGACAACAAACAACACTAACACCCTAACAAAAAAACCACTAAACCCCAACAAGAAACAACACTAAACCCCTAACAACAAACACTAACCCCCTAACAACAAACAACACTAAACCCCTAACAAGAAACTAACCTAACCCTGTAACAACAAACAGCCCTAACCTCCTAACAACAAACAACCTTAACCCCCTAACAACAAACAACCCTAAACCCCTAACAACAACCAATTCTAACCCCCTAACAACCAACAACGCTAACCCCCTAACCGCAAGCAACACTAACACCCTAACCACAAACAACACTAACCCCGTAAGAACAAACAACACTAACCCCCTAACAACAAACAACACTAACACCCTAACAACAAAAACTACTAAACTCCAACAAGAAACAACCCTAAACCCCTAACAACAAACACTAACCCTCTAACAACAAACAACACTAAACCCCTAACAAGAAACTAACCTAACCCCGTAACAACAAAAAACCCTAACCTCCTAACAACAAACAACCTTAAACCCCTAACAACAAACAACCCTAAACCCCTAACAGCAAACAACACTAACACCCTAACAACAAAAACCACTAAACTCCAACAAGAAACAACACTGAACCACTAACAACAAACACTAACCCCCTAACAACAAACAACACTAAACCCCTAACAAGAAACTAACCTAACCCTGTAAGAACAAACAACCCTAACCTCCTAACAACAAACAACCCTAATCCCCTAACAAACAACAACACTAACCCATTAACCACAAACAACACTAACACCCTAACAACAAAAACCACTAAACCCCAACAAGAAACAACCCTAAACCCCTAACAACAAACACTAACCCCCTAACAACAAACAACACTAAACCGCTAACTAGAAACTAACGTAACCCTGTAACAACAAACAACCCTAACCTCCTAACAACAAACAACCTTAAACCCCTAACAACAAACAACCCTAAACCCCTAACCACAAACAACACTACCACCCTAACAACAAAAACCACTAAACCCCAACCAGAAACAACACTAAACCCCTAACAACAAACACTAACCCCCTAACAAGAAACAACACTAAACCCCTAACAAGAAACTAACCTAACCCTGTAACAACAAAAAACCCTAACCTCCTAAAAACAAACAACCTTAACCCCCTAACAAGAAACAACCCTAAACCCCTAACAACAAACAATCCTAACCCCCTAACAACCAACAACGCTCACCCCCTAACCACAAACAACACTAACACCCTAACCACAAACAACACTAACCCCGTAAGAACAATCAACACTAACCCCCTATCCACAAACAACACTAACACCCTAACAACAAAAACTACTAAACCCCAACAAGAAACAACCCTAAACCCCTAACAACAAACACTAACCCCCTAACAACAAACAACACTAAACCCCTAACAAGAAACTAACCTAACCCCGTAACAACAAACAACCCTAACCTCCTCACAACAAACAACCTTAAACCCCTAACAACAAACAACCCTAAACCCCTAACAAAAACAACACTAAAACCCTAACAACAAAAACCACTAAACTCTAACAGGAAACAACACTGAACCCCTAACAAAAAACACTAACCCCCTAAGAACAAACAACACTAAACCCCTAAAAAGAAACTAACCTAACCCTGTAACAACAAACAACCCTAACCTCCTAACAACAAACAACCTTAACCCCCTAACAAGAAACAATCCTAAACCCCTAACAACAAACAATCCTAACCCCCTAACAACCAACAACGCTCACCCCCTAACCACAAACAACACTAACACCCTAACCACAAACAACACTAACCCCGCAACCACAAACAACACTAACACCCTAACAACAAAAACTACTAAGCCCCAACAAGAAAGAACCCTAAACCCCTAACAACAAAGACTAACCCCCTAACAACAAACAACACTAAACCCCTAACAAGAAACTAACCTAACCCCGTAACAACAAACAACCCTAACCTCCTAACAACAAACAACCTTAAACCCCTAACAACAAACAACCCTAAACCCCTAACAACAAACAACACTAACACCCTAACAACAAAAACCACTAAACCCCAAAAAGAAAAAACACTAAACCCCTAACAACAAACACTAACCCCCTAACAACAAACAACACTAAACCCCTAACAAGAAACTAACCTAACCCTGTAACAACAAACAACCCTAACCTCCTAACAACAAACAACCTTAAACCCCTAACAAGAAACAACCCTAAACCCCTAACAACAAACAACACTAACACCCTAACAACAAAAAACACTAAACCCTAACAAGAAACAACACTAAACCCCTAACAACAAACACTAAAACCCTAACAACAAACAACACTAAACCCGTAACAAGAAAATAACCTAACCCTGTAAAAACAAACAACCCTAAACCCGTAACAAGAAAATAACCTAACCCTGTAACAACAAACAACCCTAACCTCCTAACAACAAACAACCTTAACCCCCTAAAAACAAACAACACTAACACCCTAACAACAAAAACCACTAAACCCCAACAAGAAACAACACTAAACCCCTAACAGCAAACACTAACCCCCTAACAACAAACAACACTAAACCCCTAACAAGAAACTAACTTAACACTGTAAGAACAAACAACACTAACCTCCTAACAACAAACAACCCTAACCTCCTAACAGCAAACAACCTTAAACCCCTAACAACAAACAACCCTAAACCCCTAGCAACAAACAACACTAACACCCTAACAAAAAAACCACTAAACCCCAACAAGAAACAACACTAAACCCCTAACAACAAACACTAACCCCCTAACAACAAACAACACTAAACCCCTAACAAGAAACTAACCTAACCCTGTAACAACAAACAGCCCTAACCTCCTAACAACAAACAACCTTAACACCCTAACAACAAACAACCCTAAACCCCTCACAACAACCAATCCTAACCCCCTAACAACCAACAACGCTCACCCCCTAACCACAAACAGCACTAACACCCTAACCACAAACAACACTAACCCCGTAAGAACAAAGAACACTAACCCCCTAACGACAAACAACACTAACACCCTAACAACAAAAACTACTAAACCCCAACAAGAAACAACCCTAAACCCCTAACAACAAACACTAACCCCCTAACAACAAACAACACTAAACCCCTAACAAGAAACTAACCTAACCCCGTAACAACAAACAACCCTAACCTCCTAACAACAAACAACCTTAAACCCCTAACAACAAACAACACTAAACCCCTCACAACAAACAACACTAACACCCTAACAACAAAAAACACTAAACCCCAACAAGAAACAACACTAAACCCCTAACAACAAACACTAACCCCCTAACAACAAACAACACTAAACCCCTAACAAGAAACTAACCTAACCCTGTAACAACAAACAACCCTAACCTCCTAACAACAAACAACCGTAACCCCCTAACAACAAACAACCCTAAACCCCTAACAACAAACAATCCTAACCCCCTAACAACCAACAACGCTCACCTCCTATCCACAAACAACACTAACACCCTAACCACAAACAACACTAACCCCGTAAGAACAAACAACACTAACCCCCTAACAACAAACAACACTAACACCCTAACAACAAAAACTACTAAACCCCATCAAGAAACAACCCTGAACCCCTAACAACAAACACTAACCCCCTAACAACAAACAACACTAAACCCCTAACAAGAAACTAATCTAACCCCGTAACAACAAACAACCCTAACCTCCTAACAACAAACAACCTTAAACCCCTAACAACAAACAACCCTAAACCCCTAACAACAAACAACACTAACACCCTAACAACAAAAACCACTAAAATCTAACAGGAAACAACACTGAACCCCTAACAAAAAACACTAACCCCCTAACAACAAACAACACTAAACCCCTAAAAAGAAACTAACCTAACCCTGTAACAACAAAGAACCCTAACCTCCTAACAACAAACAACCTTAACCCCCTAACAAGAAACAATCCTAAACCCCTAACAACAAACAATCCTAACCCCCTAACAACCAACAACGCTCACCCCCTAACCACAAACAACACTAACACCCTAACCACAAACAACACTAACCCCGTAAGAACAAACAACACTAACCCCGTAACCACAAACAACACTAACACCCTAACAACAAAAACTACTAAGCCCCAACAAGAAAGAACCCTAAACCCCTAACAACAAAGACTAACCCCCTAACAACAAACAACACTAAACCCCTAACAAGAAACTAACCTAACCCCGTAACAACAAACAACCCTAACCTCCTAACAACAAACAACCTTAAACCCCTAACAACAAACAACCCTAAACCCCTAACAACAAACAACACTAACACCCTAACAACAAAAACCACTAAACCCCAAAAAGAAAAAACACTAAACCCCTAACAACAAACACTAACCCCCTAACAACAAACAGCACTAAACCCACGAACAACAACACTAACCCCCTAACCACAAACAACACTAACACCCTAACAACAAAAACCACTAAACCCCAACAAGAAACAACCCTAAACCCCTAACGACAAACACTAACCCCCTAACAACAAACAACACTAAACCCCTAACAAGAAACTAACCTAACCCCGTAACAACAAACAACCCTAACCTCCTAACAACAAACAACCTTAAACCCCTAACAACAAACAACCCTAAACCCCTGACAACAAACAACACTAACACCCTAACAAAAAAACCACTAAACACCAACAAGAAACAACACTAAACCCCTAACAACAAACACTAACCCCCTAACAACAAACAACACTAAACCCCTAACAAGAAACTAACCTAACCCTGTAACAACAAACAGCCCTAACCTCCTAACAACAAACAACCTTAACACCCTAACAACAAACAACCCTAAACCCCTAACAACAACCAATCCTAACCCCCTAACAACCAACAACGCTAACCCCCTAACCGCAAGCAACACTAACACCCTAACCACAAACAACACTAACCCCGTAAGAACAAACAACACTAACCCCCTAACAAGAAACTAACCTAACCCTGTAACAACAAACAACCCTAACCTCCTAACAACAAACAACCTTAAACCCCTAACAACAAACAACCCTAAACCCCTAACAACAAACAACACTAACACCCTAACAACAAAAACCACTAAACCCCAAAAAGAAATAACAGTAAACCCCTAACAACAAACACTAACCCCCTAACAACAAACAACACTAAACCCCTAACAGAAAAGTAACCTAACCCCGTAACAACAAACAACCCTAACCTCCTAACAACAAACAACCCTAACCTCCTAACAACAAACAACCTTAAACCCCTAACAACAAACAACCCTAAACCCCTGACAAGAAACAACACTAACACCCTAAAAACAAAAACCACTAAACCCCAACAAGAAACAACACTAAACCCCTAACAACAAGCACTAACACCCTAACAACAAAGAATACTAAACCCCTAACAAGAAACTAACCTAACCCTGTAACAACAAACAACCCAAACCTCCTAACAACAAACAACCTTAACCCCCTAACAGCAAACAACCCTAAATCCCTAACAACAAACAATCCTAACCCCCTAACAACCAACAACGCTCACCCCCTAACCACAAACAACACTAACACCCTAACCACAAACAACACTAACCCCGTAAGAACAAAAAACACTAACCCCCTAACAACAAACAACACTAACACCCTAACAACAAAAACTACTAAACCCCAACAAGAAACAACCCTAAACCCCTAACAACAAACACTAACCCCCTAACAACAAACAACACTAAACACCTAACAAGAAACTAACCTGACCCCGTAACAACAAACAACCCTAACCTCCTAACAACAAACAACCTTAAACCCCTAACAACAAACAACCCTAAACCCCTAACAACAAACAACACTAACACCCTAACAACAAAAACCACTAAACTCCAACAAGAAACAACACTGAACCCCTAACAACAAACACTAACCCCCTAACAACGAACAACACTAAACCCCTAACAAGAAACTAACCTAACCCTGTAACAACAAACAACCCTAACCTCCTAACAACAAGCAACCTTAACCCCCTAACAGCAAACACCCCTAAATCCCTAACAACATACAATCCTAAAACTCGAACAACCAACAACGCTCACCCCCAACCACAAACAACAATAACACCCTAACCACAAACAACACTAACCCCGTAAGAACAAACAACACTAACACCCTAACAACAAACAACACTAACACCGTAACAACAAAAACTACTAAACCCAAACAAAAAACAACCCTAAACCCCTAAGAACAAACACTAAACCCTTAAAAACAAACAACACTAAACCCCTAACAAGAAACTAACCTAACCCTGTAACAACAAACAACCCTAACCTCCTAACAACAAACAACCCTAACCCCCTAACAAACAACAACACTAACCCCCTAACAACAAACAACACTAACACCCTAACAACTAAAACTACTAAACCCCAACAAGAAACTACCCTAAACCCCTAACAACAAACACTAACCCCCTAACAACAAACAACACTAAACCCCTAACAAGAAACTAACCTAACCCCGTAACAACAAACAACCCTAACCTCCTAACAACAAACAACCTTAAACCCGTAACAACAAACAACCCTAAACCCCTAACAACAAACAACACTAACACCCTAACAACAAAAACCACTAAACTCTAACAGGAAACAACACTGAACCCCTAACAAAAAACACTAACCCCCTAAAAACAAACAACACTAAACCCTTAAAAAGAAACTAACCTAACCCTGTAACAACAAACAACCCTAACCCCCTAACCACAAACAACACTAACCCCGTAAGAACAAACAACTTTAACCCCCTAACCACAAACAACACTAACACCCTAACAAAAAAAACTACTAAACCCCAACAAGAAACAACCCTAAACCCCTAACAACAAACACTAATCCCCTAACAACAAACAACACTAAACCCCTAACAAGAAACTAACCTAAACCCGTAACAACAAACCACCCTAATCTCCTAACAACAAACAACCTTAAACCCCTAACAACAAACAACCCTAAACCCCTAACAACAAACAACATTAACACCCTAACAACAAAAACCAGTAAACCCCAACAAGAAACAACTCTCAACCCCTAACGACAAACACTAACCCCTAACAACAAACAACACTAAACCCCTAACAAGAAACTAACCTAACCCTGTAACAACAAACAACCCTAACCTCCTAACAACAAACAACCTTAACCCCCTAACAACAAACAACCCTAAACCCCTAACAACAAACAATCCTAACCCCCTAACAACCAACAACACACACCCCCTAACCACAAGCAACACTAACACCCGAAACACAAACAATACTAACCCCGTAAGAACAAACCACACTAACCCCCTAACCACAAACAACACTAACACCCTAACAACAAAAACTACTAAACCCCAACAAGAAACAACCCTAAACCCCTAACAACAAACACTAACCCCCTAACAACAAACAACACTAAACCCCTAACAAGAAACTAACCTAACCCCGTAACAACAAACAACCCTAACCTCCTAACAACAAACAACCTTAAACCCCTAACAACAAAAAACCCTAAACCCCTAACAACAAACAACACTAACACCCTAACAACAAAAACCACTAAACCCCAACAAGAAACAACACTAAACCCCTAACAACAAACACTAACCCCCTAACAACAAACAACACTAAACCCCTAACAAGAAACTAAACTAACCCTGTAACAACAAACAACCCTAACCTCCTAACAACAAACAACCTTAACCCCCTAACAGCAAACAACCCTAAATCCCTAACAACAAACAATCCTAACCCCCTAAAAACCAACAACGCTCACCCCCTAACCACAAACAGCACTAACAAACTAACCACAAACAACACTAACTCCGTAAGAACAAACAACAGTAACCCCCTAACAACAAACAACATTAACACCCTAACAACAAAAACTACTAAACCCCAACAAGAAACAACCCTAAACCCCTAACAACAAACACTAACCCCCTAACAACAAACAACACTAAACACCTAACAAGAAACTAACCTAACCCCGTAACAAAAAACAACCCTATCCTCCTAACAACAAAGAACCTTAAACCTCTAACAACAAACAACCTTAAACCCCTAACAACAAACAACACTAACACTCTAACAACAAAAACCACTAAACTCCAACAAGAAACAACACTGAACCCCTAACAACAAACACTAACCCCCTAACAACAAACAACACTAAACCCCTAACAAGAAACTAACCTAACCCTGTAAGAACAAACAACCCTAACCTCCTAACAACAAACAACCCTAACCCTCTAACAAACAACAACACTAACCCCCTAACCACAAACAACACTAACACCCTAACAACAAAAACTACTAAACCCCAACAAGAAACAACCCTAAACCCCTAACAACAAACACTAACCCCCTAACAACAAACAACACTAAACCCCTAACTAGAAACTAACCTAACCCCGTAACAACAAACAACCCTAACCTCCTAACAACAAACAACCTTAAACCCCTAACAACAAACAAACCTAAACCCCTAACCACAAACAACACTAACACCCTAACAACAAAAACCACTAAACCCCAACAAGAAACAACCCTAAACCCATAACAACAAACACTAACCCCCTAACAACAAACAACACTAAACCCCTAACAAGAAACTAACCTAACCCCGTAACAACAAACAACCCTAACCTCCTAACAACAAACAACCTTAAACCCCTAACAACAAACAACCCTAAACCCCTAACAATAAACAACACTAACACCCTAACAACAAAAAACACTAAACCCCAACAAGAAACAATACTAAACCCCTAACAACAAACACTAACCCCCTAACAACAAACAACACTAAACCCCTAACAAGAAACTAACCAAACCCTGTAACAACAAACAACCCTAACCTCCTAACAACAAACAACCTTAAACCCCTAACAACAAACAACCCAAAACCCCTAACAGCAAACAACACTAACACCCTAACAACAAAGACTGCTAAACCCCAACAAAAAACAACCCTAAACCCCTAACAACAAACACTAACCCCCTAACAACAAACAACACTAAACCCCTAACAAGAAACTAACCTAACCCCGTAACAACAAACAACCCTAACCTCCTAACAACAAACAACCTTAAACCCCTAACAACAAACAACCCTAAACCCCTAACAACAAACACTAACACCCTAAAAACAAAAACCACTAATCCCCAACAAGAAACAACACTAACCCCTAACAACAAACACTAACCCCCTAACAACAAACAACACTAAATCCCTAACAAGAAACTAACCTAACCCTGTAACAACAAACAACCCTAACCTCCTAACAACAAACAACCTTAACCCCCTAACAACAAACAACCCTGAACCCCTAACAACAAACAATCCTAAACCTCTAACAACCAACAACGCTCACCCCCTAACGACAAACAACACTAACACCCTAACCACAAACAACACAAACCCCGTAAGAACAAACAACACTAACCCCCCAGAACAAACAACACTAACACCCTAACAACAAAAACTACTAAACCCCAACAAGAAACAACCCTAAACCCCTAACAACAAACACTAACCCCCTAACAACAAACAACACTAAACCCCTAACAAGAAACTAACCTAACCCCGTAACAACAAACAACCCTAACCTCCTAACAACAAACAACCTTAAACCCCTAACAACAAACAACCCGAAACCTCTAACAACAAACAACACTAACACTCTAACAACAAAAACCAAGAAACCCCAACAAGAAACAACACTAAACCCCTAACAACAAACACTAACCCCCTAACAACAAACAACCCTAAACCCCTAACAAGAAACTAACCTAACCCCGTAACAACAAACAACCCTAACCTCCTAACAACGAACAACCTTAAACCCCTAACAACAAACAACCCTAAACCCCTAACAACAAACACTAACACCCTAAAAACAAAAACCACTAATCCCCAACAAGAAACAACACTAAACCCCTAACAACAAACACTAACCCCCTAACAACAAACAACACTAAACCCCTAACAAGAAACTAACCTAACCCTGTAACAACAAACAACCCTAACCTCCTAACAACAAACAACCTTAACCCCCTAACAACAAACAACCCTGAACCCCTAACAACAAACAATCCTAAACCTCTAACAACCAACAACGCTCACCCCCTAACGACAAACAACACTAACACCCTAACCACAAACAACACAAACCCCGTAAGAACAAACAACACTAACCCCCTAACCACAAACAACACTAACACCCTAACAACAAAAACTACTAAACCCCAACAAGAAACAACCCTAAACCCCTAACAACAAAGACTAACCCCCTAACAACAAACAACACTAAACTCCTAACAAGAAACTAACCTAACCCCGTAACAACAAACAACCCTAACCTCCTAACAACAAACAACCTTAAACCCCTAACAACAAACAAAACGAAACCCCTAACAACAAACAACACTAACACTCTAACAACAAAAACCACTAAACCCCAACAAGAAACAACACTAAACCCCTAACAACAAACACTAACCCCCAACAACAAACAACACTAAACCCCTAACAAGAAACTAACCTAACCCTGTAACAACAAACAACCCTAACCTCCGAACAACAAACAACCCTAACCCCCTAACAAACAACAGCACTAACCCCCTAACCACAAACAACACTAACACCCTAACAACAAAAACTACTAAACCCCAACAAGAAACAACCCTAAACCCCTAACAACAAACACTAACCCCCTAACAACAAACAACACTAAACCCCTAACAAGAAACTAAACTAACCCCGTAACAACAAAGAACCCTAAGCTCTTAACAACAAACAACCTTAACCCCCTAACAACAAACAGCCCTAAACCCCTATCAACAAACAATCCTAACCCCCTAACAACCAACAACGCTCACCCCCTAACCACAAACAGCACTAACACCCTAACCACAAACAACACTAACCCCGTAAGAACAAACAACACTAACCCCCTAACCACAAACAACACTAACACCCTAACAAAAAAAACTACTAAACCCCAACAAGAAACAACCCTAAACCCCTAACAACAAACACTAACCCCCTAACAACAAACAACACTAAACCCCTAACAAGAAACTAACCTAACCCTGTAACAACAAACAACCCTAACCTCCTAACAACAAACAACCTTAAACCCCTAACAACAAACAACCCTAAACCCCTAACAACAAACAACATTAACACCCTAACAACAAAAACCAGTAAACCCCAACAAGAAACAACACTAAACCAATAACAACAAACACTAACCCCTAACAACAAACAACACTAAACCCCTAACAAGAAACTAACCTAACCCTGTAACAACAAACAACCCTAACCTCCTAACAACAAAAAACCTTTACCCCCTAACATCAAACAACCCTAAACCCCTATCAACAAACAATCGTAACCCCCTAACAACCAACAATGCTCACCCCCTAACCACAAACAACACTAACACCCTAACCACAAACAACACTAACCCCGTAAGAACAAACAACACTAACCCCCTAACCACAAACAACACTAACACTCTAACAACAAAAACTACTAAACCCCAACAAGAAACAACCCTAAACCCCGAACAACAAACACTAACCCCCTAACAACAAACAACACTAAACCCCTAACAAGAAACTAACCTAACCCCGTAACAACAAACAACCCTAACCTCCTAACAACAAACAACCTTAAACCCCTAACAACAAACAACCCTAAACACCTAACAACAAACAACACTAACACCCTAACAACAAAAACCACTAAACCCCAACAAGAAACAACACTAAACCCCTAACAACAAACACTAACCCCCTAACAACAAACAAAACTAAACCCCTAACAAGAAACTAAACTAACCCTGTAACAACAAACAACCCTAACCTCCTAACAACAAACAACCTTAACCCCCTAACAACAAACAACACTAACACCCTAACAACAAAAACCACTAAACTCCAACAAGAAACAACACTGAACCCCTAACAACAAACACTAACCCCCTAACAACAAACAACACTAAACCCCTAACAAGAAACTAACCTAACCCTGTAAGAACAAACAACCCTAACCTCCTAACAACAAACAACCCTAACCCTCTAACAAACAACAACACTAACCCCCTAACCACAAACAACACTAACACCCTAACAACAAAAACTACTAAACCCCAACAAGAAACAACCCTAAACCCCTAACAACAAACACTAACCCCCTAACAACAAACAACACTAAACCCCTAACTAGAAACTAACCTAACCCCGTAACAACAAACAACCCTAACCTCCTAACAACAAACAACCTTAAACCCCTAACAACAAACAAACCTAAACCCCTAACAATAAACAACACTAACACCCTAACAACAAAAAACACTAAACCCCAACAAGAAACAACACTAAACCCCTAACAACAAACACTAACCCCCTAACAACAAACAACACTAAACCCCTAACAAGAAACTAACCTAACCCTGTAACAACAAACAATCCTAACCTCCTAACAACAAACATCCTTAACCCCCTAACAAGAAACAACCCTAAACCCCTAACAACAAACAATCCTATCCCCCTAACAACCAACAACGCTCACCCCCTAACCACAAACAACACTAACACCCTAACCACAAACAACACTAACCCCGTAAGAACAAACAACACTAAACCCCTAACCACAAACAACACTAACACCCTAACAGCAAAAACTACTAAACCCCAACAAGAAACAACCCTAAACCCCTAACAACAAACACTAACCCCCTAACAACAAACAACACTAAACCCCTAACAAGAAACTAACCTAACCCCGTAACAACAAACAACCCTAACCTCCTAACAACAAACAACCTTAAACCCCTAACAACAAACAACACTAACACCCTAACAACAAAAACCACTAAACCCCAACAAGAAACAACACTAAACCCCTAACAACAAACACTAACCCCCTAACAACAAACACTAAACTCCTAACAAGAAACTAACCTAACCCTGTAACAACAAACAACCCTAACCTCCTAACAACAAACAACTTTAACCCCCTAACAGCAAACAACCCTAAATCCCTAACAACAAACAATCCTATCCCCGTAACAACCAACAACGCTGACCCCCTAACCACAAACAACACTAACACCCTAACCACTAACAACACTAAATCCCTAACAACAAACACTAACCCCCTGACAACAAACAACACTAAACCCCTAAGAAGAAACTAACCTAACCCTGTAACAACAAACAACCCTAACCTCCTAACAAGAAACAACCTTAACCCCCTAACAACAAACACCCGTAAACCCCTAACAACAAACAATCCTAACCCCCTAACAACCAACAACGCTCACCCCCTAACCAAAAACGACACTAACACCCTAACCACAAACAACACTAACCCCGTAAGAACAAACAACACTAACCCCCTAACAACAACACTAACACCGTAACAACAAAAACCACTAAAGCCCAACAAGAAACAACCCTAAACCCCTAAATACAAACAACACTAACCCCCTAATCACAAACAACACTAACACCCTAACAACAAAAACCACTAAACCTCAACAAGAAACAACCTGAAACCCCTAAATAGAAACAACACTAACCACTTAACAACAACCCTAACCCCCTAACAACAAACAACCCTAACCCCCAACAACAAACTACTCTAACCCACTAACAACAAACAACCCTAAGCCCCTAACAACAAAGAACCCGAACTCTCTAACAAGAAACAACACTAACCCCCTAAGAACAAAAAACACTAACCCCCTAACAACAAACACCACTAACCCCCTAACAACAATCCTAACAACCTAACAACAAACAACACTAACCCCCTAAAAATAAACTACTCTAAACCCCTAACAACAAACACTAACCCCTAACAACTAACAACAATAAACCCCTAACAAGAAACTAACCTAACCCTGTAACAACAAACAACCCAAAACTCCTAACAACAAACAACCTTAACCCCCTAACAGCAAACAACCCTAAATCCCTAACAACAAACAATCCTAACCCCCTAACAACCAACAACGCTCACCCCCTAACAACAAACAACACTAACACCCTAACCACAAACAACACTAACCCCGTAAGAACAAAAAACACTAACCCCCCAACAAGAAACAACACTAACACCCTAACAACAAAAACTACTAAACCCCAACAAGAAACAACCCTAAACCCCTAACAACAAACACTAACCCCCTAACAACAAACAACACTAAACCCCTAACAAGAAACTAACCTAACCCCGTAACAACATACAACCCTAACCTCCCAACAACAAACAACCTTAAACCCCTAACAACAAACAACCCTAAACCCCTAACAACAAACAACACTAACACCCTAACAACAAAAACCACTAAACTCCAACAAGAAACAACACTGAACCCCTAACAACAAACACTAACCCCCTAACAACAAACAACACTAAACCCCTAACAAGAAACTAACCTAACCCTGTAACAACAAACAACCCTAACCTCCTAACAACAAACAACCTTAACCCCCTAACAGCAAACACCAATAAATCCCTAACAACATACAATCCTAAAACCCGAACAACCAACAACGCTCACCCCCAACCACAAACAGCAGTAACACCCTAACCACAAACAACACTAACCCCGTAAGAACAAACAACACTAACACCCTAACAACAAACAACACTAACACCGTAACAACAAAAACTACTAAACCCCAACAAGAAACAACCCTAAACCCCTAAGAACAAACACTAAACCCCTAAAAACAAACAACACTAAAGACCTAACAAGAAACTAACCTAACCCCGTAACAACAAACAACCCTAACCTCCTAACAACAAACAACCTTAAACCCCTAACAACAAACTACCCTAAACCCCTAACAACAAACAACACTAACACCCTAACAACAAAAACCACTAAACTCCAAAAAGAATCAACACTGAACCCCTAACAACAAACACTAACCCCCTAACAACAAACAACACTAAACCCCTAACAAGAAACTAACCTAACCCTGTAACAACAAACAACCCTAACCTCCTAACAACAAACAACCCTAACCCTCTAACAAACAACAACACTAACCCACTAACAACAAACAACACTAACACCCTAACAACAAAAACTACTAAACCCCAACAGGAAACAACCCTAAACCCCTAAGAACCAACACTAACCCCCTAACAACAAACAACACTAAACCCCTAACCAGAAACTAACCTAACCCCATAACAACAAACAACCCTAACCTCCTAACAACAAACAACCTTAAACCCCTAACAACAAACAACCCTAAACTCCTAACAACAAACATACACTAACACCCTAACAACAAAAAACACTAAACCCCAACAAGAAACAACAGTAAACCCCTAACAACAAACACTAACCCCCTAACAACAAACAACACTAAACCCCTAACAAGAATCTAACCTAACCCCGTAACAACAAACAACTCTAACCTCCTAACAACAAACAAACTTAACCCCCTAACAACAAACAACCCTAAACCCCTAACAACAAACAATCCTAACCCCCTAAAAACCAACAACGCTCACCCCTAACCACAAACAACACTAACACCCTAACCACAAACAACACTAACCCCGTAAGAACAAACAACACTAACCCCCAACCACAAACAACACTGACACCCTAACAACAAAAACTACTAAACCCCAACAAGAAACAACCCCAAACCCCTAACAACAAACACTAACCCCCTAACAACAAACAACACTAAACCCCTAACAAGAAACTAACCTAACCCCGTAACAACAAACAACCCTAACCTCCTAACAACAAACAACCTTAAACCCCTAACAACAAACAACCCTAAACCCCTAACAACAAACAACACTAACACCCTAACAACAAAAACCACTAAAACTCAACAAGAAACAACACTAAACCCCTAACAACAAACACTAACCCCCTAACAACAAACAACACTAAACCCCTAACAAGAAACTAACCTAACCCTGTAACAACAAACAACCCTAACCTCCTAACAACAAACAACCTTAACCCCCTAACAACAAACAACTCTAAACCCCTAACAACAAACAATCCTAACCCCCTAACAACCAACAACGCCCACCCCCTAACCACAAACAACACTAACACCCTAACCACAAACAACACTAACCCCGTAAGAACAAACAACACTAACCCCTAAAAACAAACAACACTAACACCCTAACAACAAAAACTACTAAACCGCAACAAGAAACAACCCTAAACCCCTAACAACAAACACTAACCCCCTGACAACAAACAACACTAAACCACTAACAAGAAACAAACCTAACCCTGTAACAACAAACAACCCTAAACTTCTAACAACAAACAACCCTAACCACCTAACAAACAACAACACTAACCCCCTAACCACAAACAACACTAACACCCTAACAACAAAAACCACTAAACCCCAACAAGAAACAACCCTAAACCCCTAACAACAAACACTAACCCCCTAACAACAAACAACACTAAACCCCTAACAAGAAACTAACCTAACCCTGTAACAACAAACAACCCTAACCTCCTAACAACAAACAATCTTAACCCCCTAACAACAAACAACCCTAAACCCCTAACAACAAATATCCTAACCCCCTAACAACCAACAACGCTCACCCCCTAACCACAAACAACACTAACCCCCTAACCACAAACAACACTAACACCCTAACAACAAAAACCACTAAACCTCAAAAAGAAACAACCCGAAACCCCTAAATAGAAACAACACTAACCACCTAACAACAACCCTAACCCCCAACAACAAACAACCCTAACCCCCAATAACAAACTACTCTAACCCACTAACAACAAACAACCCTAAGCCCCTAACAACAAAGAACCCTAACTCTCTAACAAGAAACAACACTAACAACCTAACAACAAAAAACACTAACCCCCTAACAACAAACACCACTAACCCCCTAACAACAATCCTAACAACCTAACAACAAACAACACTAACCCCCTAAAAATAAACTACTCTAAACCCCTAACAACAAACAATCGTAACCCCCTAACAACAAACAACCCTAAACCCCTAACGACAAACAACCCTAACCTTCTAAGAACAAACAACCCTAACCCCCTAAAAAACAACAACCCTAACCCCCTAATCACAAACAACACTAACACCCTAACAACAAAAACTACTAAAGCCCAACAAGAAACAACCCTAAACCCCTAACAACAAACACTAACCCCCTAACGACAAACAACACTAAACCCCTAACAAGAAACTAACCTAACCCCGTAACAACAAACAACCCTAACTTCCTAACAACAAACAACCTTAAACCCCTAACAAAAAACAACCCTAAACCCCTAACAACAAACAACACTAACACCCTAACAACAAAAACCAATAAACCCCAACAAGAAACAACACTAAACCCCTAACAACAAACACTAACCCACTAACAACAAACAACACTAAACCCCTAACAAGAAACTAACCTAACCCTGTAACAACAAACAACCCTAACCTCCTAACAACAAACAACCTTAACCCCCTAACAGCAAACAACCCTAAATCCCTAACAACAAACAATCCTAACCCCCTAACAACCAACAACGCTCACCCCCTAACCACAAACAGCACTAACAACCTAACCACAAACAACACTAACCCCGTAAGAACAAACAACAGTAACCCCATAACAACAAACAACACTAACACCCTAACAACAAAAACTACTAAACCGCAACAAGAAACAACCCTAAACCCCTAACAAGAAACACTAACCCCCTAACAACAAACAACCCTAAACCCCTAACAACAAACAATCCTAACCCCCTAACAACCAACAACGCTGACCCCCTAACCACAAACAACACTAACACCCTAACCACAAACAACACTAACCCCGTAAGAACAAACAACACTAACACCCTAACAACAAAAACCACTAAAGCCCAACAAGAAACAACCCTAAACCCCTAAATACAAACAACACTAACCCCATAACCACAAACAACACTAACACCCTAACAACAAAAACCACTAAACCTCAAAAAGAAACAACCCGAAACCCCTAAATAGAAACAACACTAACCACCTAACAACCCTAACCCCCAACAACAAACCCTAACCCCCAATAACAAACTACTCTAACCCACTAACAACAAACAACCCTAAGCCCCTAACAACAAAATACCCTAACTCTCTAACAAGAAACAACACTAACCCCCTAACAACAAAAAACACTAACCCCCTAACAACAAACACCACTAACCCCCTAACAACAATCCTAACAACCTAACACCAAACAACACTAACCCCCAAAAATAAACTACTCTAAACCCCTAACAACAAACAACCCTAACCCCCTAACAACAAACAATCCTAAACCCCTAACAACAAACAACCCTAACCTTCTAACAACAAACAACCCTAACCCCCTAACAAACAACAACACTAACCCCCTAACCACAAACAACACTAACACCCTAACAACAAAAACTACTAAACCCAAACAAGGAACAATCCTAAACCCCTAACAACAAACACTAACCCCCTAACAGCAAACAATACTAAACCCCTAACAAGAAACTAACCTAACCCCGTAACAACAAACAACCCTAACCTCCTAAGAACAAACAACCTGAAACCCCTAACAACAAACAACCCTAAACCCCTAACAACAAACAATACTAACACCCTAACAACAAAAACCACTAAACCCCAACAAGAAACAGCACTAAACCCCTAAAAACAAACACTAACCCCCTAACAACAAACAACACTAAACCCTAACAAGAAACTAACCTAACCCTGTAACAACAAACAACCCTAACCCCCTAACAAACAACAACACTAACCCCCTAACCACAAACAACACTAACACCCTAACAACAAAAACTACTAAACCCCAACAAGAAACAACCCTAAACCCCTAACAACAAACACTAACCCCCTAACAACAAACAACACTAAACCCTTAACAAGAAACTAACCTAACCCCATAACAACAAACAACCCTAACCTCCTAACAACAAACAACCTTAACCCCCTAACAACAAACAACCCTAAACCCCTAACAACAAACAACACTAACACCCTAACAACAAAAACCACTAAACCCCAACAAGAAATAACAGTAAACCCCTAACAACAAACACTAACCCCCTAACAACAAACAACACTAAACCCCTAACAAGAAAGTAACCTAACCCCGTAACAACAAACAACCCTAACCTCCTAACAACAAACAACCTTAAACCCCTAACAACAAACAACCCTAAACCCCTAACAACAAACAACACTAACACCCTAAAAACAAAAACCACTAAACCCCAACAAGAAACAACACTAAACCCCTAACAACAAACACTAACCCCCTAACAACTAACAACACTAAACCCCTAACAAGAAACTAACCTAACCCTGTAACAACAAACAACCCAAACCTCCTAACAACAAACAACCTTAACCCCCTAACAGCAAACAACCCTAAATCCCTAACAACAAACAATCCTAACCCCCTAACAACCAACAACGCTCACCCCCTAACAACAAACAACACTAACACCCTAACCACAAACAACACTAACCCCGTAAGAACAAAAAACACTAACCCCCTAACAACAAACAACACTAACACCCTAACAACAAAAACTACTAAACCCCAAAAGAAACAACCCTAAACCCCTAACAACAAACACTAACCCCCTAACAACAAACAACGCTAAACACCTAACAAGAAACTAACCTAACCCCGTAACAACAAACAACCCTAACCTCCTAACAACGAACAACCTTAAACCCCTAACAACAAACAACCCTAAACCCCTAACAACAAACAACACTAACACCCTAACAACAAAAACCACTAAACTCCAACAAGAAACAACACTGAACCCCTAACAACAAACACTAACCCCCTAACAACAAACAACACTAAACCCCTAACAAGAAACTAACCTAACCCTGTAACAACAAACAACCCTAACCTCCTAACAACAAACAACCTTAACCCCCTAACAGCAAACACCAATAAATCCCTAACAACATACAATTCTAAAACCCGAACAACCAGCAACGCTGACCCCCAACCACAAACAACAATAACACCCTAACCACAAACAAAACTAACCCCGTAAGAACAAACAACACTAACACACTAACAACAAACAACACTAACCCCCTAACAAACAACAACACTAACCCCCTAACAACAAACAACACTAACACCCTAACAACAAAAAGTACTAAACCCCAACAAGAAACAACCCTAAACCCCTAAGAACAAACACTAACCCCCTAACAACAAACAACACTAAACCCCTAACCAGAAACTAACCTAACCCCATAACAACAAACAACCCTAACCTGCTAACAACAAACAACCTTAAACCCCTAACAACAAACAACCCTAAACTCCTAACAACAAACATACACTAACACCCTAACAACAAAAAACACTAAACCCCAACAAGAAACAACAGTAAACCCCTAACAACAAACACTAACCCCCTAACAACAAACAACACTAAACCCCTAACAAGAATCTAACCTAACCCCGTAACAACAAACAACTCTAACCTCCTAACAACAAACAACCTTAACCCCCTAACAACAAACAACCCTAAACCCCTAACAACAAACAATCCTAACCCCCTAACAACCAACGCTCACCCCCTAACCACAAACAACACTAACACCCTAACCACAAACAACACTAACCCCGTAAGAACAAACAACACTAACCCCCAACCACAAACAACACTAACACCCTAACAACAAAAACTACTAAACCCCAACAAGAAACAACCCTAAACCCCTAACAACAAACACTAACCCCCTAACAACAAACAACACTAAACCCCTAACAAGAAACTAACCTAACCCCGTAACAACAAACAACCCTAACCTCCTAACAACAAACAACCTTAAACCCCTAACAACAAACAACCCTAAACCCCTAACAACAAACAACACTAACACCCTAACAACAAAAACCACTAAACCCCAACAAGAAACAACACTAAACCCCTAACAACAAACACTAACCCCCTAACAACAAACAACACTAAACCCCTAACAAGAAACTAACCTAACCCTGTAACAACAAACAACCCTAACCTCCTAACAACAAACAACCTTAAACTCCTAGCAACAAACAACCCTAAACCCCTAACAACAAACAACACTAACACCCTAACAAAAAAAACTACTAAACCCCAACAAGAAACAACCCTAAACCCCTAACAACAAACACTAACCCCCTAACAACAAACAACACTAAACCCCTAACAAGAAACTAACCTAACCCTGTAACAACAAACAACACTAACCTCCTAACCACAAACAACCTTAAACCCCTAACAACAAACAACCCTAAACCCCTAACAACAAACAACATTAACACCCTAACAACACAAACCAGTAAACCCCAACAAGAAACAACACTAAACCCCTAACAACAAACACTAACCCCTAACAACAAACAACACTAAACCCCTAACAAGAAACTAACCTAACCCTGTAACAACAAACAACCCTAACCTCCTAACAACAAAAAACCTTTACCCCCTAACATCAAACAACACTAAACCCCTATCAACAAACAATCGTAACCCCCTAACAACCAACAACGCTCACCCCCTAACCACAAACAACACTAACACCCTAACCACAAACAACACTAACCCCGTAAGAACAAACAAAACTAACCCCCAACCACAAACAACACTGACACCCTAACAAAAAAAACTACTAAACCCCAACAAGAAACAACCCTAAACCCCTAACAACAAACACTAACCCCCTAACAACAAACAACACTAAACCCCTAACAAGAAACTAACCTAACCCCGTAACAACAAACAACCCTAACCTCCTAACAACAAACAACCTTAAACCCCTAACAACAAACAACCCTAAACCCCTAACAACAAACAACACTAACACCCTAACAACAAAAACCACTAAACCCCAACAAGAAACAACACTAAACCCCTAACAACAAACACTAACCCCCTAACAACAAACAACACTAAACCCCTAACAAGAAACTAAACTAACCCTGTAACAACAAACAACCCTAACCTCCTAACAACAAACAACCTTAACCCCCTAACAACAAACAACTCTAAACCCCTAACAACAAACAATCCTAACCCCCTAACAACCAACAACGCCCACCCCCTAACCACAAACAACACTAACACCCTAACCACAAACAACACTAACCCCGTAAGAACAAACAACAGTAACCCCCTAAAAACAAACAACACTAACACCCTAACAACAAAAACTACTAAACCGCAACAAGAAACAACCCTAAACCCCTAACAACAAACACTAACCCCCTGACAACAAACAACACTAAACCACTAACAAGAAACTAACCTAACCCTGTAACAACAAACAACCCTAACCTTCTAACAACAAACAACCCTAACCACCTAACAAACAACAACACTAACCCCCTAACCACAAACAACACTAACACCCTAACAACAAAAACCACTAAACCCCAACAAGAAACAACCCTAAACCCCTAACAACAAACACTAACCCCCTAACAACAAACAACACTAAACCCCTAACAAGAAACTAACCTAACCCTGTAACAACAAACAACCCTAACCTCCTAAGAACAAACAATCTTAACCCCCTAACAACAAACAACCCTAAACCCCTAACAACAAATATCCTAACCGCCTAACAACCAACAACGCTCACCCCCTAACCACAAACAACACTAACCCCCTAACCACAAACAACACTAACACCCTAACAACAAAAACCACTAAACCTCAAAAAGAAACAACCCGAAACCCCTAAATAGAAACAACACTAACCACCTAACAACAACCCTAACCCCCAACAAAAAACAACCCTAACCCCCAATAACAAACTACTCTAACCCACTAACAACAAACAACCCTAAGCCCCTAACAACAAAGAAACCTAACTCTCTAACAAGAAACAACACTAACAACCTAACAACAAAAAACACTAACCCCCTAACAACAAACACCACTAACCCCCTAACAACAATCCTAACAACCTAACAACAAACAACACTAACCCCCTAAAAATAAACTACTCTAAACCCCTAACAACAAACAATCGTAACCCCCTAACAACAAACAACCCTAAACCCCTAACGACAAACAACCCTAACCTTCTAAGAACAAACAACCCTAACCCCCTAAAAAACAACAACACTAACCCCCTAATCACAAACAACACTAACACCCTAACAACAAAAACTACTAAACCCCAACAAGAAACAACCCTAAACCCCTAACAACAAACACTAACCCCCTAACGACAAACAACACTAAACCCCTAACAAGAAACTAACCTAACCCCGTAACAACAAACAACCCTAACTTCCTAACAACAAACAACCTTAAACCCCTAACAACAAACAACCCTAAACCCCTAACAACAAACAACACTAACACCCTAACAACAAAAACCAATAAACCCCAACAAGAAACAACACTAAACCCCTAACAACAAACACTAACCCACTAACAACAAACAACACTAAACCCCTAACAAGAAACTAACCTAACCCTGTAACAACAAACAACCCTAACCTCCTAACAACAAACAACCTTAACCCCCTAACAGCAAACAACCCTAAATCCCTATCAACAAACAATCCTAACCCCCTAACAACCAACAACGCTCACCCCCTAACCACAAACAGCACTAACAACCTAACCACAAACAACACTAACCCCGTAAGAACAAACAACAGTAACCCCATAACAACAAACAACACTAACACCCTAACAACAAAAACTACTAAACCGCAACAAGAAACAACCCTAAACCCCTAACAAGAAACACTAACCCCCTAACAACAAACAACCCTAAACCCCTAACAACAAACAATCCTAACCCCCTAACAACCAACAACGCTGACCCCCTAACCACAAACAACACTAACACCCTAACCACAAACAACACTAACCCCGTAAGAACAAACAACACTAACACCCTAACAACAAAAACCACTAAAGCCCAACAAGAAACAACCCTAAACCCCTAAATACAAACAACACTAACCCCATAACCACAAACAACACTAACACCCTAACAACAAAAACCACTAAACCTCAAAAAGAAACAACCCGAAACCCCTAAATAGAAACAACACTAACCACCTAACAACCCTAACCCCCAACAACAAACCCTAACCCCCAATAACAAACTACTCTAACCCACTAACAACAAACAACCCTAAGCCCCTAACAACAAAATACCCTAACTCTCTAACAAGAAACAACACTAACCCCCTAACAACAAAAAACACTAACCCCCTAACAACAAATACCACTAACCCCCTAACAACAATCCTAACAACCTAACAACAAACAACACTAACCCCCAAAAATAAACTACTCTAAACCCCTAACAACAAACAACCCTAACCCCCTAACAACAAACAATCCTAAACCCCTAACAACAAACAACCCTAACCTTCTAACAACAAACAACCCTAACCACCTAACAAACAACAACACTAACCACCTAATCACAAACAACACTAACACCCTAACAACAAAAACTACTAAACCCCAACAAGAAACAACCCTAAACCCCTAACAACAAACACTAACCCCCTAACAACAAACAACACTAAAACCCTAACAAGAAACTAACCTAACCCTGTAACAACAAACAACCCTAACCTCCTAACAACAAACAACCCTAACCCCCTAACAAACAACAACACTAACCCCCTAACCACAAACAACACTAACACCCTAACAACAAAAACTACTAAACCCAAACAAGGAACAATCCTAAACCCCTAACAACAAACACTAACCCCCTAACAGCAAACAATACTAAACCCCTAACAAGAAACTAACCTAACCCCGTAACAACAAACAACCCTAACCTCCTAAGAACAAACAACCTGAAACCCCTAACAACAAACAACCCTAAACCCCTAACAACAAACAATACTAACACCCTAACAACAAAAACCACTAAACCCCAACAAGAAACAGCACTAAACCCCTAAAAACAAACACTAACCCCCTAACAACAAACAACACTAAACCCTAACAAGAAACTAACCTAACCCTATAACAACAAACAACCCTAACACCCTAACAAACAACAACACTAACCCCCTAACCACAAACAACACTAACACCCTAACAACAAAAACTACTAAACCCTTAACAAGAAACAACCCTAAACCCCTAACAACAAACACTAACCCCCTAACAACAAACAACACTAAACCCTTAACAAGAAACTAACCTAACCCCATAACAACAAACAACCCTAACCTCCTAACAACAAACAACCTTAACCCCCTAACAACAAACAACCCTAAACCCCTAACAACAAACAACACTAACACCCTAACAACAAAAACCACTAAACCCCAACAAGAAATAACAGTAAACCCCTAACAACAAACACTAAACCCCTAACAAGAAAGTAACCTAACCCCGTAACAACAAACAACCCTAACCTCCTAACAACAAACAACCTTAAACCCCTAACAACAAACAACCCTAAACCCCTAACAACAAACAACACTAACACCCTAAAAACAAAAACCACTAAACCCCAACAAGAAATAACACTAAACCCCTAACAACAAACACTAACCCCCTAACAACTAACAACACTAAACCCCTAACAAGAAACTAACCTAACCCTGTAACAACAAACAACCCAAACCTCCTAACAACAAACAACCTTAACCCCCTAACAGCAAACAACCCTAAATCCCTAACAACAAACAATCCTAACCCCCTAACAACCAACAACGCTCACCCCCTAACAACAAACAACACTAACACCCTAACCACAAACAACACTAACCCCGTAAGAACAAAAAACACTAACCCCCTAACAACGAACAACACTAACACCCTAACAACAAAAACTACTAAACCCCAACAAGAAACAACCCTAAACCCCTAACAACAAACACTAACCCCCTAACAACAAACAACACTAAACACCTAACAAGAAACTAACCTAACCCCGTAACAACAAACAACCCTAACCTCCTAACAAGGAACAACCTTAAACCCCTAACAACAAACAACCCTAAACCCCTAACAACCAACGCTCACCCCCTAACCACAAACAACACTAACACCCTAACCACAAACAACACTAACCGCGTAAGAACAAACAACACTAACCCCCAACCACAAACAACACTAACACCCGAACAACAAAAACTACTAAACCCCAACAAGAAACAACCCTAAACCCCTAACAACAAACACTAACCCCCTAACAACAAACAACACTAAACCCCTAACAAGAAACTAACCTAACCCCGTAACAACAAACAACCCTAACCTCCTAACAACAAACAACCTTAAACACCTAACAACAAACAACCCTAAACCCCTAACAACAAACAACCCTAAACCCCTAACAACAAACAACACTAACACCCTAACAACAAAAACCACTAAACCCCAACAAGAAACAACCCTAAACCCCTAACAACAAACACTAACCCCCTAACAACAAACAACACTAAACACCTAACAAGAAACTAACCTAACCCCGTAACAACAAACAACCCTAACCTCCTAACAAGGAACAACCTTAAACCCCTGACAACAAACAACCCTAAACCCCTAACAACCAACGCTCACCCCCTAACCACAAACAACACTAACACCCTAACCACAAACAACACTAACCCCGTAAGAACAAACAACACTAACCCCCAACCACAAACAACACTAACACCCTAACAACAAAAACTACTAAACCCCAACAAGAAACAACCCTAAACCCCTAACAACAAACACTAACCCCCTAACAACAAACAACACTAAACCCCTAACAAGAAACTAACCTAACCCCGTAACAACAAACAACCCTAACCTCCTAACAAAAAACAACCTTAAACCCCTAACAACAAACAACCCTAAACCCCTAACAACAAACAACACTAACACCCTAACAACAAAAACCACTAAACCCCAACAAGAAACAACACTAAACCCCTAACAACAAACACTAACCCCCTAACAACAAACAACACTAAACCCCTAACAAGAAACTAACCTAACCCTGTAACAACAAACGACCCTAACCTCCTAACAACAAACAACCTTAAACCCCCAGCAACAAACAACCCTAAACCCCTAACAACAAACAACACTAACACCCTAACAAAAAAAACTACTAAACCCCAACAAGAAACAACCCTAAACCCCTAACAACAAACACTAACCCCCTAACAACAAACAACACTAAACCCCTAACAAGAAACTAACCTAACCCTGTAACAACAAACAACCCTAACCTCCTAACAACAAACAACCTTAAACCCCTAACAACAAACAACCCTAAACCCCTAACAACAAACAACATTAACACCCTAACAACACAAACCAGTAAACCCCAACAAGAAACAACACTAAACCCCTAACAACAAACACTGACCCCTAACAACAAACAACACTAAACCCCTAACAAGAAACTAACCTAACCCTGTAACAACAAACAACCCTAACCTCCTAACAACAAAAAACCTTTACCCCCTAACATCAAACAACACTAAACCCCTATCAACAAAAAATCGTAACCCCCTAACAACCAACAACGCTCACCCCCTAACCACAAACAACACTAACACCCTAACCACAAACAACACTAACCCCGTAAGAACAAACAACACTAACCCCCTAACCATAAACAACACTAACACTCTAACAACAAAAACTACTAAACCCCAACAAGAAACAACCCTAAACCCCGAACAACAAACACTAACCCCCTAACAACAAACAACACTAAACCCCTAACAAGAAACTAACCTAACCCCATAACCACAAACAACCCTAACCTCCTAACAACAAACAACCTTAAACCCCTAACAACAAACAACCCTAAACCCCTAACAAAAAACAACAATAACACCCTAACAACAAAAACCACTAAACCCCAACAAGAAACAACACTAAACCCCTAACAACAAACACTAACCCCCTAACAACAAACAACACTAAACCCCTAACAAGAAACTAAACTAACCCTGTAACAACAAACAACCCTAACCTCCTAACAACAAACAACCTTAACCCCCTAACAACAAACAACACTAACACCCTAACAACAAAAACCACTAAACTCCAACAAGAAACAACACTGAACCCCTAACAACAAACACTAACCCCCTAACAACAAACAACACTAAACCCCTAACAAGAAACTAACCTAACCCTGTAAGAACAAACAACCCTAACCTCCTAACAACAAACAACCCTAACCCTCTAACAAACAACAACACTAACCCCCTAACGACAAACAACACTAACACCCTAACAACAAAAACTACTAAACCCCAACAAGAAACAACCCTAAACCCCTAACAACAAACACTAACCCCCTAACAACAAACAACACTAAACCCCTAACTAGAAACTAACCTAACCCCGTAACAACAAACAACCCTAACCTCCTAACAACAAACAACCTTAAACCCCTAACAACAAACAAACCTAAACCCCTAACCACAAACAACACTAACACCCTAACAACAAAAACCACTAAACCCCAACAAGAAACAACACTAAACCCCTAACAACAAACACTAACCCCCTAACAACAAACAACACTAAACCCCTAACAAGAAACTAACCTAACCCCGTAACAACAAACAACCCTAACCTCCTAACAACAAACAACCTTAAACCCCTAACAACAAACAACACTAACACCCTAACAACAAAAACCACTAAACCCCAACAAGAAACAACACTAAACCCCTAACAACAAACACTAACCCCCTAACAACAAACACTAAACCCCTAACAAGAAACTAAGCTAACCCTGTAACAACAAACAACCCTAACCTCCTAACAACAAACAACTTTAACCCCCTAACAGCAAACAACCCTAAATCCCTAACAACAAACAATCCTAACCCCGTAACAACCAACAACGCTCACCCCCTAACCACAAACAACACTAACACCCTAACCACAAACAACACTAAATCCCTAACAACAAACACTAACCCCCTGACAACAAACAACACTAAACCCCTAAGAAGAAACTAACCTAACCCTGTAACAACAAACAACCCTAACCTCCTAACAAGAAACAACCTTAACCCCCTAACAACAAACAACCGTAAACCCCTAACAACAAACAATCCTAACCCCCTAACAACCAACAACGCTCACCCCCTAACCAAAAACAACACTAACACCCTAACCACAAATAACACTAACCCCGTAAGAACAAACAACACTAACCCCCTAACAACAACACTAACACCGTAACAACAAAAACCACTAAAGCCCAACAAGAAACAACCCTAAAACCCTAAATACAAACAACACTAACCCCCTAATCACAAACAACACTAACACCCTAACAACAAAAACCACTAAAAATCAACAAGAAACAACCTGAAACCCCTAAATAGAAACAACACTAACCACTTAACAACAACCCTAACCCCCTAACAACAAACAACCCTAACCCCCAACAACAAACTACTCTAACCCACTAACAACCAACAACCCTAAGCCCCTAACAACAAAGAACCCGAACTCTCTAACAAGAAACAACACTAACCCCCTAAGAACAAAAAACACTAACACCCTAACAACAAACACCACTAACCCCCTAACAACAATCCTAACAACCTAACAACAAACAACACTAACCCCCAAAAATAAACTACTCTAAACCCCTAACAACAAACAACCCTAACCCCCTAACAACAAACAATCCTAAACCCCTAACAACAAACAACCCTAACTTTCTAACAACAAACAACCCTAACCACCTAACAAACAACAACACTAACCACCTAATCACAAACAACACTAACACCCTAACAACAAAAACTACTAAACCCCAACAAGAAACAACCCTAAACCCCTAACAACAAATACTAACCCCCTAACAACAAACAACACTAAAACCCTAACAAGAAACTAACCTAACCCTGTAACAACAAACAACCCTAACCTCCTAACAACAAACAACCCTAACCCCCTAACAAACAACAACACTAACCCCCTAACCACAAACAACACTAACACCCTAATAACAAAAACTACTAAACCCCAACAAGAAACAACCCTAAACCCCTAACAACAAACACTAACCCCCTAACAACAAACAACACTAAACCCTTAACAAGAAACTAACCTAACCCCATAACAACAAACAACCCTAACCTCCTAACAACAAACAACCTTAACCCCCTAACAACAAACAACCCTAAACCCCTAACAACAAACAACACTAACACCCTAACAACAAAAACCACTAAACCCCAACAAGAAATAACAGTAAACCCCTAACAACAAACACTAACCCCCTAACAACAAACAACACTAAACCCCTAACAAGAAAGTAACCTAACCCCGTAACAACAAACAACCCTAACCTCCTAACAACAAACAACCTTAAACCCCTAACAACAAACAACCCTAAACCCCTAACAACAAACAACACTAACACCCTAAAAACAAAAACCACTAAACCCCAACAAGAAACAACACTAAACCCCTAACAACAAACACTAACCCCCTAACAACTAACAACACTAAACCCCTAACAAGAAACTAACCTAACCCTGTAACAACAAACAACCCAAACCTCCTAACAACAAACAACCTTAACCCCCTAACAGCAAACAACCCTAAATCCCTAACAACAAACAATCCTAACCCCCTAACAACCAACAACGCTCACCTCCTAACAACAAACAACACTAACACCCTAACCACAAACAACACTAACCCCGTAAGAACAAAAAACACTAACCCCCTAACAACAAACAACACTAACACCCTAACAACAAAAACTACTAAACCCCAACAAGAAACAACCCTAAACCCCTAACAACAAACACTAACCCCCTAACAACAAACAACACTAAACACCTAACAAGAAACTAACCTAACCCCGTAACAACAAACAACCCTAACCTCCTAACAACAAACAACCTTAAACCCCTAACAACAAACAACCCTAAACCCCTAACAACAAACAACACTAACACCCTAACAACAAAAACCACTAAACTCTAACAGGAAACAACACTGAACCCCTAACAAAAAACACTAACCCCCTAACAACAAACAACACTAAACCCCTAAAAAGAAACTAACCTAACCCTGTAACAACAAACAACCCTAACCTCCTAACAAGAAACAACCTTAACCCCCTAACAAGAAACAATCCTAAACCCCGAACAACAAACAATCCTAACCCCCTAACAACCAACAACGCTCACCCCCTAACCACAAACAACACTAACACCCTAACCACAAACAACACTAACCCCGAAAGAACAAACAACACTAACCCCGTAACCACAAACAACACTAACACCCTAACAACAAAAACTACTAAGCCCCAACAAGAAAGAACCCTAAACCCCTAACAACAAAGACTAACCCCCTAACAACAAACAGCACTAAACCCACGAACAACAACACTAACCCCCTAACCACAAACAACACTAACACCCTAACAACAAAAACCACTAAACCGCAACAAGAAACAACACGAAACCCCTAACAACAAACACTAACCCCCTAACAACAAACAACACTAAACCCCTAACAAGAAACTTACCTAACCCTGCAACAACAAACAACCCTAACCTCCTAACAACAAACAACCTTAACCCCCTAACAACAAACAACACTAACACCCTAACAAAAAAACCACTAAACCCCAACAAGAAACAACACTAAACCCCTAACAACAAACTCTAACCCCCTAACAACAAACAACACTAAACCCCTAACAAGAAACTAACCTAACCCTGTAACAAGAAACAACCCTAACCTCCTAACAACAAACAACCTTAACCCCCTAACAGCAAACAACCCTAAATCCCTAACAACAAACAATCCTAACCCCCTAACAAACAACAACGCTCACCCCCTAACCACAAACAGAACTAACACCCTAACCACAAACAACACTAACCCCGTAAGAACAAACAACACTAACCCCCTAACAACAAACAACACTAACACCCTAACAACAAAAACTTCTAAACCCCAACAAGAAACAACCCTAATCCCCTAACAACAAACACTAACCCCCTAACAACAAACAACACTAAACCCCTAACAAGAAACTAACCTAACCCCGTAACAACAAACAACCCTAACCTCCTAACAACAAACAACCTTAAACCCCTAACAACAAACAACCCTAAACCCCTGACAACAAACAACACTAACACCCTAACAAAAAAACCACTAAACCCTAACAAGAAACAACACTAAACCCCTAACAACAAACACTAACCCCCTAACAACAAACAACACTAAACCCCTAACAAGAAACTAACCTAACCCTGTAACAACAAACAGCCCTAACCTCCTAACAACAAACAACCTTAACCCCCTAACAACAAACAACCCTAAACCCCTAACAACAACCAATCCTAACCCCCTAACAACCAACAACGCTAACCCCCTAACCGCAAGCAACACTAACACCCTAACCACAAACAACACTAACCCCGTAAGAACAAACAACACTAACCCCCTAACAACAAACAACACTAACACCCTAACAACAAAAACTACTAAACTCCAACAAGAAACAACCCTAAACCCCTAACAACAAACACTAACCCTCTAACAACAAACAACACTAAACCCCTAACAAGAAACTAACCTAACCCCGTAACAACAAAAAACCCTAACCTCCTAACAACAAACAACCTTAAACCCCTAACAACAAACAACCCTAAACCCCTAACAGCAAACAACACTAACACCCTAACAACAAAAACCACTAAACTCCAACAAGAAACAACACTGAACCACTAACAACAAACACTAACCCCCTAACAACAAACAACACTAAACCCCTAACAAGAAACTAACCTAACCCTGTAAGAACAAACAACCCTAACCTCCTAACAACAAACAACCCTAATCCCCTAACAAACAACAACACTAACCCATTAACCACAAACAACACTAACACCCTAACAACAAAAACCACTAAACCCCAACAAGAAACAACCCTAAACCCCTAACAACAAACACTAACCCCCTAACAACAAACAACACTAAACCGCTAACTAGAAACTAACCTAACCCTGTAACAACAAACAACCCTAACCTCCTAACAACAAACAACCTTAAACCCCTAACAACAAACAACCCTAAACCCCTAACCACAAACAACACTACCACCCTAACAACAAAAACCACTAAACCCCAACCAGAAACAACACTAAACCCCTAACAACAAACACTAACCCCCTAACAACAAACAACACTAAACCCCTAACAAGAAACTAACCTAACCCTGTAACAACAAAAAAACCTAACCTCCTAAAAACAAACAACCTTAACCCCCTAACAAGAAACAACCCTAAACCCCTAACAACAAACAATCCTAACCCCCTAACAACCAACAACGCTCACCCCCTAACCACAAACAACACTAACACCCTAACCACAAACAACACTAACCCCGTAAGAACAATCAACACTAACCCCCTATCCACAAACAACACTAACACCCTAACAACAAAAACTACTAAACCCCAACAAGAAACAACCCTAAACCCCTAACAACAAACACTAACCCCCTAACAACAAACAACACTAAACCCCTAACAAGAAACTAACCTAACCCCGTAACAACAAACAACCCTAACCTCCTCACAACAAACAACCTTAAACCCCTAACAACAAACAACCCTAAACCCCTAACAACAAACAATCCTAACCCCCTAACAACCAACAACGCTCACCCCCTAACCACAAACAACACTAACACCCTAACCACAAACAACACTAACCCCGCAACCACAAACAACACTAACACCCTAACAACAAAAACTACTAAGCCCCAACAATAAAGAACCCTAAACTCCTAACAACAAAGACTAACCCCCTAACAACAAACAACACTAAACCCCTAACAAGAAACTAACCTAACCCCGTAACAACAAACAACCCTAACCTCCTAACAACAAACAACCTTAAACCCCTAACAACAAACAACCCTAAACCCCTAACAACAAACAACACTAACACCCTAACAACAAAAACCACTAAACCCCAAAAAGAAAAAACACTAAACCCCTAACAACAAACACTAACCCCCTAACAACAAACAACACTAAACCCCTAACAAGAAACTAACCTAACCCTGTAACAACAAACAACCCTAACCTCCTAACAACAAACAACCTTAAACCCCTAACAAGAAAAAACCCTAAACCCCTAACAACAAACAACACTAACACCCTAACAACAAAAAACACTAAACCCTAACAAGAAACAACACTAAACCCCTAACAACAAACACTAAAACCCTAACAACAAACAACACTAAACCCGTAACAAGAAAATAACCTAACCCTGTAAAAACAAACAACCCTAAACCCGTAACAAGAAAATAACCTAACCCTGTAACAACAAACAACCCTAACCTCCTAACAACAAACAACCCTAATCCCCTAACAAACAACAACACTAACCCATTAACCACAAACAACACTAACACCCTAACAACAAAAACCACTAAACCCCAACAAGAAACAACCCTAAACCCCTAACAACAAACACTAACCCCCTAACAACAAACAACACTAAACCGCTAACTAGAAACTAACCTAACCCTGTAACAACAAACAACCCTAACCTCCTAACAACAAACAACCTTAAACCCCTAACAACAAACAACCCTAAACCCCTAACCACAAACAACACTACCACCCTAACAACAAAAACCACTAAACCCCAACCAGAAACAACACTAAACCCCTAACAACAAACACTAACCCCCTAACAACAAACAACACTAAACCCCTAACAAGAAACTAACCTAACCCTGTAACAACAAAAAAACCTAACCTCCTAAAAACAAACAACCTTAACCCCCTAACAAGAAACAACCCTAAACCCCTAACAACAAACAATCCTAACCCCCTAACAACCAACAACGCTCACCCCCTAACCACAAACAACACTAACACCCTAACCACAAACAACACTAACCCCGTAAGAACAATCAACACTAACCCCCTATCCACAAACAACACTAACACCCTAACAACAAAAACTACTAAACCCCAACAAGAAACAACCCTAAACCCCTAACAACAAACACTAACCCCCTAACAACAAACAACACTAAACCCCTAACAAGAAACTAACCTAACCCCGTAACAACAAACAACCCTAACCTCCTCACAACAAACAACCTTAAACCCCTAACAACAAACAACCCTAAACCCCTAACAACAAACAATCCTAACCCCCTAACAACCAACAACGCTCACCCCCTAACCACAAACAGCACTAACACCCTAACCACAAACAACACTAACCCCGTAAGAACAAACAACACTAACCCCCTATCCACAAACAACACTAACACCCTAACAACAAAAACTACTAAGCCCCAACAATAAAGAACCCTAAACTCCTAACAACAAAGACTAACCCCCTAACAACAAACAACACTAAACCCCTAACAAGAAACTAACCTAACCCCGTAACAACAAACAACCCTAACCTCCTAACAACAAACAACCTTAAACCCCTAACAACAAACAACCCTAAACCCCTAACAACAAACAACACTAACACCCTAACAACAAAAACCACTAAACCCCAAAAAGAAAAAACACTAAACCCCTAACAACAAACACTAACCCCCTAACAACAAACAACACTAAACCCCTAACAAGAAACTAACCTAACCCTGTAACAACAAACAACCCTAACCTCCTAACAACAAACAACCTTAAACCCCTAACAAGAAACAACCCTAAACCCCTAACAACAAACAACACTAACACCCTAACAACAAAAAACACTAAACCCTAACAAGAAACAACACTAAACCCCTAACAACAAACACTAAAACCCTAACAACAAACAACACTAAACCCGTAACAAGAAAATAACCTAACCCTGTAAAAACAAACAACCCTAAACCCGTAACAAGAAAATAACCTAACCCTGTAACAACAAACAACCCTAACCTCCTAACAACAAACAACCTTAACCCCCTAAAAACAAACAACACTAACACCCTAACAACAAAAACCACTAAACCCCAACAAGAAACAACACTAAACCCCTAACAGCAAACACTAACACCCTAACAACAAACAACACTAAACCCCTAACAAGAAACTAACTTAACACTGTAAGAACAAACAACACTAACCTCCTAACAACAAACAACCCTAACCTCCTAACAGCAAACAACCTTAAACCCCTAACAACAAACAACCCTAAACCCCTAGCAACAAACAACACTAACACCCTAACAAAAAAACCACTAAACCCCAACAAGAAACAACACGAAACCCCTAACAACAAACACTAACCTCCTAACAACAAACAACACTAAACCCCTAACAAGAAACTAACCTAACCCTGTAACAACAAACAGCCCTAACCTCCTAACAACAAACAACCTTAACACCCTAACAACAAACAACCCTAAACCCCTCACAACAACCAATCCTAACCCCCTAACAACCAACAACGCTCACCCCCTAACCACAAACAGCACTAACACCCTAACCACAAACAACACTAACCCCGTAAGAACAAAGAACACTAACCCCCTAACCACAAACAACACTAACACCCTAACAACAAAAACTACTAAACCCCAACAAGAAACAACCCTAAACCCCTAACAACAAACACTAACCCCCTAACAACAAACAACACTAAACCCCTAACAAGAAACTAACCTAACCCCGTAACAACAAACAACCCTAACCTCCTAACAACAAACAACCTTAAACCCCTAACAACAAACAACCCTAAACCCCTCACAACAAACAACACTAACACCCTAACAACAAAAAACACTAAACCCCAACAAGAAACAACACTAAACCCCTAACAACAAACACTAACCCCCTAACAACAAACAACACTAAACCCCTAACAAGAAACTAACCTAACCCTGTAACAACAAACAACCCTAACCTCCTAACAACAAACAACCGTAACCCCCTAACAACAAACAACCCTAAACCCCTAACAACAAACAATCCTAACCCCCTAACAACCAACAACGCTCACCTCCTATCCACAAACAACACTAACACCCTAACCACAAACAACACTAACCCCGTAAGAACAAACAACACTAACCCCCTAACAACAAACAACACTAACACCCTAACAACAAAAACTACTAAACCCCATCAAGAAACAACCCTGAACCCCTAACAACAAACACTAACCCCCTAACAACAAACAACACTAAACCCCTAACAAGAAACTAATCTAACCCCGTAACAACAAACAACCCTAACCTCCTAACAACAAACAACCTTAAACCCCTAACAACAAACAACCCTAAACCCCTAACAACAAACAACACTAACACCCTAACAACAAAAACCACTAAAATCTAACAGGAAACAACACTGAACCCCTAACAAAAAACACTAACCCCCTAACAACAAACAACACTAAACCCCTAAAAAGAAACTAACCTAACCCTGTAACAACAAACAACCCTAACCTCCTAACAACAAACAACCCTAACCCCCTAACAAACAACAACACTAACCCCCTAACAACAAACAACACTAACACCCTAACAACTAAAACTACTAAACCCCAACAAGAAACTACCCTAAACCCCTAACAACAAACACTAACCCCCTAACAACAAACAACACTAAACCCCTAACAAGAAACTAACCTAACCCTGTAACAACAAACAACCCTAACCTCTTAACAACAAACAACCTTAACCCCCTAACAACCAACAACCCTAAACCCCTAACAACAAACAATCCTAACCCCCTAACAAGCAACAACGCTCACCCCCTAACCAGAATCAACACTAACACCCTAACCACAAACAACACTAACCCCGTAAGAACAAACAACACTAACCCCCTAACAACAAACAACACCAACACCCTAACAACAAAAACTAATAAACCCCTACAAGAAACAACCCTGAACCCCTAACAACAAACACTAACACCCTAACAACAAACAACACTAAACCCCTAACAAGAAACTAACCTAACCCCGTAACAACAAACAACCCTAACCTCCTAACAACAAACAACCTTAAACCCGTAACAACAAACAACCCTAAACCCCTAACAACAAACAACACTAACACCCTAACAACAAAAACCACTAAACTCTAACAGGAAACAACACTGAACCCCTAACAAAAAACACTAACCCCCTAAAAACAAACAACACTAAACCCCTAAAAAGAAACTAACCTAACCCTGTAACAACAAACAACCCTAACCCCCTAACCACAAACAACACTAACCCCGTAAGAACAAACAACTTTAACCCCCTAACCACAAACAACACTAACACCCTAACAAAAAAAACTACTAAACCCCAACAAGAAACAACCCTAAACCCCTAACAACAAACACTAATCCCCTAACAACAAACAACACTAAACCCCTAACAAGAAACTAACCTAAACCCGTAACAACAAACCACCCTAATCTCCTAACAACAAACAACCTTAAACCCCTAACAACAAACAACCCTAAACCCCTAACAACAAACAACATTAACACCCTAACAACAAAAACCAGTAAACCCCAACAAGAAACAACTCTCAACCCCTAACGACAAACACTAACCCCTAACAACAAACAACACTAAACCCCTAACAAGAAACTAACCTAACCCTGTAACAACAAACAACCCTAACCTCCTAACAACAAACAACCTTAACCCCCTAACAACAAACAACCCTAAACCCCTAACAACAAACAATTCTAACCCCCTAACAACCAACAACACACACCCCCTAACCACAAGCAACACTAACACCCGAAACACAAACAATACTAACCCCGTAAGAACAAACCACACTAACCCCCTAACCACAAACAACACTAACACCCTAACAACAAAAACTACTAAACCCCAACAAGAAACAACCCTAAACCCCTAACAACAAACAGTAACCCCCTAACAACAAACAACACTAAACCCCTAACAAGAAACTAACCTAACCCGGTAAGAACAAACAACCCTAACCTAATAACAACAAACAACCCAAACCCCCTAACAAACAACAACACTAACCCCCTAAGCACAAACAACACTAACACCCTAACCACAAACACCACTAACCGCGTAAGAACAAACAACACTAACCCCCTAACGACAGACAACACTAACACCCTAACAACAAAAACCACTAAAGCCCAACAAGAAACAAGCCTAAACCCCTAAATACAAACAACACTAACACCCTAACAACAAACAACACCAACACCGTAACAACAAAAACTACTAAACCCCAACAAGAAACAACCCAAACCCCTAACAACAAACACTAACCCCCTAACAACAAACAACACTAAACCCCTAACAAGAAACTAACCTAAACCCATAACAACAAACAACCCTAACCTCCTAACAACAAACAACCTTAAACCCCTAACAACAAACAACCCTAAACCCCTAACAACAAACAACACTAACACCCTAACAACAAAAAACACTAAACCCCAACAAGAAACAACACTAAACCCCTAACAACAAACACTAACCTTCTAACAACGAACAATACTAAACCCCAAACAAGAAACTAACCTAACTCTGTAACAACAAACAACCCTAACCTTCTAACAACAAACAACCCTAAGCCCCTAACAGACAACAACACTAACCCCCTAACCACAAACAACACTAACACCCTAACAACAAAAACTACTAAACCCCAACAAGAAACAACCCTAAACCCCTAACAACAAACACTAACCCCCTAACAACAAACAACACTAAACCCCTAACAAGAAACTAACATAAACCCGTAACAACAAACAACCCTAACTTCCTAACAACAAACAACCTTAAACCCCTAACAACAAACAACACTAACACCCTAACAACAAAAAACACTAAACTCCAACAAGAAACAACACTAAACCCCTAACAACAAACACTAACCCCCTAACAACAAACACTAAACCCCTAACAAGAAACTAACCTAACCCTTTAACAACAAACAACCCTAACCTCCTAACAACAAACAACTTTAACCCCCTAACAACAAACAACCCTAAATCCCTAACAACAAACAATCCTAACCCCGTAACAACCAACAACGCTCACCCCCTAACCACAAACAACACTAACACCCTAACCACAAACAACACTAAATCCCTAACAACAAACACTGACCCCCTGACAACAAACAACACTAAACCCCTAACAAGAAACTAACCTAACACTGTAACAACAAACAACCCTAACCTCCTAACAAGAAACAACCTTAACCCCCTAACAACAAACACCCGTAAACCCCTAACAACAAACAATCCTAACCCCCTAACAACCAACAACGCTCACCCCCTAACCAAAAACAACACTAACACCCTAACCACAAACAACACTAACCCTGTAAGAACAAACAACACTAACCCCCTAACAACAACACTAACACCCTAACAACAAAAACCACTAAAGCCCAACAAGAAACAACCCTAAACCCCTAAATACAAACAACACTAACGCCCTAACCACAAACAACACTAACACCCTAACAACAAAAACCACTAAACCTCAACAAGAAACAACCTGAAACCCCTAAATAGAAACAACACTAACCACTTAACAACAACCCTAACCCCCTAACAACAAACAACCCTAACCCCCAACAACAAACTACTCTAACCCACTAACAACAAACAACCCTAAGCCCCTAACAACAAAGAACCCGAACTCTCGAACAAGAAACAACACTAACCCCCTAAGAACAAAAAACACTAACCCCCTAACAACAAACACCACTAACCCCCTAACAACAATCCTAACAACCTAACAACAAACAACACTAACCCCCTAAAAATAAACTACTCTAAACCCCTAACAACAAACAACCCTAACCCCCAACAACAAACAACCCTAAACCCCTAACAACAAACAACCCTAACCTTCTAACAACAAACAACCCTAACACCCTAACAAACAACAACACTAACCCCCTAACCACAAACAACACTAACACCCTAACAACAAAAACTACTAAACCCAAACAAGAAACAACCCTAAACCCCTAACAACAAACACTAACCCCCTAACAACAAACAACACTAAACCCTTAACAAGAAACTAACCTAACCCCATAACAACAAACAACCCTAACCTCCTAACAACAAACAACCTTAATCCCCTAACAACAAACAACCCTAAACCCCTAACAACAAACAACACTAACACCCTAACAACAAAAACCACTAAACCCCAACAAGAAATAACAGTAAACCCCTAACAACAAACACTAACCCCCTAACAACAAACAACACTAAACCACTAAAAACAAAAAACACTAAACCCCAACAATAAACAACACTAAACTCCTAACAACAAACACTAACCCCTAACAACAAACAACACCAAACCCCTAACAAGAAACTAACCTAACCCTGTAACAACAAACAGCCCTAACCTCCTAACAACAAACAAACTTAACCCCCTAACAACAAACAACCCTAAACCCCTAACAACAACCAATCCTAACCCCCTAACAACCAACAACGCTCACCCCCTAACCACAAACAGCACTAACACCCTAACCACAAACAACACTAACCGCGTAAGAACAAACAACACTAACCCCCTAACAACAAACAACACTAACACCCTAACAACAAAAAACACTAAACCCCAACAAGAAACAACACTAAACCCCAACAACAAACACTAACCGCCTAACAACAAACAACACCAAACCCCTAACAAGAAACTAACCTAACCCCGTAACAACAAACAACCCTAACCTCCTAACAACAAACAACCTTAAACCCCTAACAACAAACAACCCTAAACCCCTAACAACAAACAACACTAACACCCTAAAAACAAAAACCACTAAACCCCAACAAGAAGCAACACTAAACCCCTAACAACAAACACTAACCCCCTAACAACAAGCAACACTAAACCCCTAACAAGAAACTAACCTAACCCTATAACAACAAACAACCCTAACCTCCTAACAACAAACAACCTTAACCCCCTAACAGCAAACAACCCTAAATCCCCAACAACAAACAATCCTAACCCCCTAACAACCAACAACGCTCACACCCTAACAACAAACAACACTAACACCCTAACCACAAACAACACCAACCCCGTAGGAACAAACAACACTAACCCCCTAACAACAAACAACACTAACACCCTAACAGCAAAAACTACTAAACCCCAACAAGAAACAACCCTAAACCCCTAACAACAAACACCAACCCCCTAACAACAAACAAAACTAAACCCCTAACAAGAAACTAACCTAACCCTGTAACAACAAACAACCCTAACCTCCTAACAACAAACAACCCTAACCCCCTAACAAACAACAGCACTAACCCCCTAACCACAAACAACACTAACACCCTAACAACAAAAACTACTAAACCCCAACAAGAAACAACCCTAAACCCCTAACAACAAACACTAACCCCCTAACAACAAACAACACTAAACCCCTAACAAGAAACTAAACTAACCCCGTAACAACAAACAACCCTAAGCTCTTAACAACAAACAACCTGAACCCCCTAACAACAAACAACCCTAAACCCCTATCAACAAACAATCCTAACCCCCTAACAACCAACAACGCTCACCCCCTAACCGCAAACAGCACTAACACCCTAACCACAAACAACACTAACCCCCTGAGAACAAACAACACTAACCCCCTAACAACAAATAACACTAACACCCTAACAACAAAAACTACTAAACCCCAACAAGAAACAACCCAAACCCCTAACAACAAACACTAACCCCCTAACAACAAACAACACTAAACCCCTAACAAGAAACTAACCTAACCCCGTAACAACAAAAAACCCTAACCTCCTAAGAACAAACAACCTTAAACCCCTAACAACAAACAACCCTAAACCCCTAACAACAAACACTAACACCCTAACAACAAAAACCACTAAACCCCAACAAGAAACAACCCTAAACCCCTAACAACAAACACTAACCCCCAACAACAAACACTAAACCCCTAACAAGAAACTAACCTAACCCCTTAACAACAAACAACCTTAAACCCCTAACAACAAACAACCCTAAACCCCTAACAACAAACAACACTAACACCCTAACAACAAAAAACACTAAACCCCAACAAGAAACAACACTAAACCCCAACAACAAACACTAACCGCCTAACAACAAACAACACTAAACCCCTAACAAGAAACTAACCTAACCCTGTAACAACAAACAACCCTAACCTCTTAACAACAAACAACCTTAAACCCCTAACAACAAACAACACTAAACCCCTAACAACAAACAAACCTAACCCCCTAACAACCAACAACGCTCACCCCCTAACCAGAATCAACACTAACACCCTAACCACAAACAACACTAACCCCGTAAGAACAAAAAACACTAACCCCCTAACAACAAACAACACCAACACCCTAACAACAAAAACTACTAAACCCCAACAAGAAACAATCCTGAACCCCTAACAACAAACACTAACCCCCTAACAACAAACAACACTAAACCCCTAACAAGAAACTAACCTAACCCCGTAACAACAAACAACCCTAACCTCCTAACAACAAACAACCTTAACCCCCTAACAACAAACAACCCTAAACCCCTAACAACAAACAACACTAACACCCTAACAACAAAAACCACTAAACTCTAACAGGAAACAACACTGAACCCCTAAGAAAAAACACTAACCCCCTAACAACAAAGAACACTAAACCCCTAAAAAGAAACTAACCTAACCCTGTAACAACAATCAACCCTAACCTCCTAACAACAAACAACCTTAACCCCCTAACAAGAAACAATCCTAAACCCCTAACAACAAACAATCCTAACCCACTAACAACCAACAACGCTCACCCCCTAACCACAAACAACACTAACACCCTAACAACAAAAACTACTAAGCCCCAACAAGAAAGAACCCTAAACCCCTAACAACAAAGACTAACCCCCTAACAACAAACAACACTAAACCCCTAACAAGAAACTAACCTAACCCCGTAACAACAAACAACGCTAACCTCCTAACAACAAAGACCTTAAACCCCTAACAACAAACAACCCTAAACCCCTAACAACAAACAACACTAACACCCTAACAACAAAAACCACTAAACCCCAAAAAGGAAAAACACTAAACCCCTAACAACAAACACTAACCCCCTAACAACAAACAACACTAAACCCCTAACAAGAAACTAACCTAACCCTGTAACAACAAACAGCCCTAACCTCCTAACAACAAACAACCTTAACACCCTAACAACAAACAACCCTAAACCCCTAACAACAACCAATCCTAACCCCCTAAGAACCAACAACGCTCACCCCCTAACCACAAACAGCACTAACACCCTAACCACAAACAACACTAACCCCGTAAGAACAAAGAACACTAACCCCCTAACCACAAACAACACTAACACCCTAACAACAAAAACTACTAAACCCCAACAAGAAACAACCCTAAACCCCTAACAACAAACACTAACCCCCTAACAACAAACAACACTAAACCCCTAACAAGAAACTAACCAAACCCCGTAACAACAAACAACCCTAACCTCCTAAAAACAAACAACCTTAAACCCCTAACAACAAACAACCCTAAACCCCTGACAACAAACAACACTAACACCCTAACAACAAAAAACACTAAACCCAAACAAGAAACAACACTAAACCCCTAACAACAAACACTAACCCCCTAACAACAAACAACACTAAACCCCTAACAAGAAACTAACCTAACCCTGTAACAACAAACAACCCTAACCTCCTAACAACAAACAACCGTAACCCCCTAACAACAAACAACCCTAAAACCCTAACAACAAACAATCCTAACCCCCTAACAACCAACAACGCTCACCTCCTATCCACAAACAACACTAACACCCTAACCACAAACAACACTAACCCCGTAAGAACAAACAACACTAACCCCCTAACAACAAACAACACTAACACCCTAACAACAAAAACTACTAAACCCCATCAAGAAACAACCCTGAACCCCTAACAACAAACACTAACCCCCTAACAACAAACAACACTAAACCCCTAACAAGAAACTAACCTAACCCCGTAACAACAAACAACCCTAACCTCCTAACAACAAACAACCTTAAACCCCTAACAACAAACAACCCTAAACCCCTAACAACAAACAACACTAACACCCTTACAACAAAAAACACTAAACTCTAACAGGAAACAACACTGAACCCCTAGCAAAAAACACTAACTCCCTAACAACAAACAACACTAAACCCCTAAAAAGAAACTAACCTAATCCTGTAACAACAAACAACCCTAACCTCCTAACAACAAACAACCTTAACCCCCTAACAAGAAACAATCCTAAACCCCTAACAACAAACAATCCTAACCCCCTAACAACCAACAACGCTCACCCCCTAACCACAAACAACACTAACACCCTAACCACAAACAACACTAACCCCGTAAGAACAAACTACACTAACCCCGTAACCACAAACAACACTAACACCCTAACAACAAAAACCACTAAGCCCCAAAAAGAAAAAACACTAAACCCCTAACAACAAACACTAACCCCCTAACAACAAACAACACTAAACCCCTAACAAGAAACTAACCTAACCCTGTAACAACAAACAACCCTAACCTTCTAACAACAAACAACCTTAAACCCCTAACAACAAACAACCCTAAACCCCTAACAACAAACAACACTAATACCCTAACAACAAAAAACACTAAACCCTAACAAGAAACAACACTAAACCCCTAACAACAAACACTAAAACCCTAACAACAAACAACACTAAACCCCTAACAAGAAACTAACCTAACCCTGTAACAACAAACAACCCTAACCTCCTGACAACAAACAACCTTAACCCCCTAACAACAAACAACACTAACACCCTAACAACAAAAACCACTAAACCCCAACAAGAAACAACACTAAACCCCTAACAACAAACACTAACCCCCTAACAACAAACAACACTAAACCCCTAACAAGAATCTAACTTAACACTGTAAGAACAAACAACACTAACCTCCTAACAACAAACAACCCTAACCCCCTAACGAACAACAACACTAACCCCCTAACCACAAACAACACTAACACCCTAACAACAAAAACCACTAAACCCCAACAAGAAACAACACTAAACCCCTAACAACAAACACTAACCCCCTAACAACAAACAACACTAAACCCCTAACAAGAAACTAACCTAACCCTGCAACAACAAACAACCCTAACCTCCTAACAACAAACAACCTTAACCCCCTAACAATAAACAACACTAACACCCTAACAAAAAAAACCATTAAACCCCAACAAGAAACAACACTAAACCCCTAACAACAAACACTAACCCCCTAACAACAAACAACACTAAACCCCTAACAAGAAACTAACCTAACCCTGTAACAACAAACAACCCTAACCTCCTAACAACAAACAACCTTAACCCCCTAACAGCAAACAACCCTAAATCCCTAACAACAAACAATCCTAACCCCCTAACAAACAACAACGCTCACCCCCTAACCAGAAACAGAACTAACATCCTAACCACAAACAACACTAACCCCGTAAGAACAAACAACACTAACCCCCTAACAACAAAGAACACTAACACCCTAACAACAAAAACTACTAAACCCCAACAAGAAACAACCCTAAACCCCTAACAACAAACACTAACTCCCTAACAACAAACAACACTAAACCCCTAACAAGAAACTAACCTAACCCCGTAACAACAAACAACCCTAACCTCCTAACAACAAACAACCTTAAACCCCTAACAACAAACAACCCTAAACCCCTAACAACAAACAACACTAACACCCTAACAAAAAAACCACTAAACCCCAACAAGAAACAACACTAAACCCCTAACAACAAACACTAACCCCCTAACAACAAACAACACTAAACCCCTAACAAGAAACTAACCTAACCCTGTAACAACAAACAGCCCTAACCTCCTAACAACAAACAACCTTAACACCCTAACAACAAACAACCCTAAACCCCTAACAACAACCAATCCTAACCCCCTAACAACCAACAACGCTAATCCCCTAACCACAAACAGCACTAACACCCTAACCACAAACAACACTAACCCCGTAAGAACAAAGAACACTAACCCCCTAACCACAAACAACACTAACACCCTAACAACAAAAACTACTAAACCAAAACAAGAAACAACCCTAAACCCCTAACAACAAACACTAACCCCCTAACAACAAACAACACTAAACCCCTAACAAGAAACTAACCTAACCCCGTAACAACAAACAACCCGAACCTCCTAACAACAAACAACCTTAAACCCCTAACAACAAACAACACTAAACCCCTGACAACAAACAACACTAACACCCTAACAACAAAAAACACTAAACCCCAACAAGAAACAACACTAAACCCCTAACAACAAACACTAACCCCCTAACAACAAACAACCCTAAACCCCTAACAACAAACAATCCTAACCCCCTAACAACCAACAACGCTCACCTCCTAACCACAAACAACACTAACATCCTAACCACAAACAACACTAACCCCGTAAGAAGAAACAACACTAACCCCCTAACAACAAACAACACTAACACCCTAACAACAAAAACTACTAAACCCCATCAAGAAACAACCCTGAACCCCTAACAACAAAAACTAACCCCCTACCAACACACAATACTAAACCCCTAAAAAGAAAGTAACCTAACCCCGTAACAACAAACAACAGTAACCTCCTAACAACAAACAACCTTAAACCCCTAACAACAAACAACCCTAAACCCCTAACAACAAACAAAACTAACACTCTAACAACAAAAACCACTAAACCCCAACAAGAAACACCACTAAACCTCTAACAACAAACACTAACCCCCTAACAACAAACAACACTAACACTCTAACAACAAAAACCACTAAACCCCAACAAGAAACAACACTAAACCCCTAACAACAAACAGTAACACCCTAACAGCAAACAACACTAAACCCCTAACAAGAAACTAACCTAACCAAGTAAGAACAAACAACCCTAACCTCCTAACAACAAACAACCCTAACACCCTAACAAACAACAACACTAACCCCCTAACCACAAACAACACTAACACCCTAACAACAAAAACCACTAAACCCCAACAAGAAACAACACTAAACCCCTAACAACAAACACTAACACCCTAACACCAAACAACACTAAACCCCTAACAAGAAACTAACCTAACCCCGTAACAACAAACAACCCTAACCTCCTAACAACAAACATCCTTAACCCCCTAACAACAAACAACCATAAACCCCTAACAACAAACAATCCTAAACCCTTAACAAGCAACAACGCTCACCCACTAACCACAAACAAAACTAACACCCTAACCACAAACAACACTAACCCCATAAGAACAAACACTAACCCCCTAAAAACAAACAACACTAACACCCTAACAACAAAAACTGCTAAACCCCAACAAGAAACAACCCCAAATCGCTAACAACAAACACTAACCCCCTAACAACAAACAACACTAAACCCCTAACAAGAAACTAACCTAACCCTGTAAAAACAAAAAACCCTAACCTCCTAACAACAAACAACCTTAAACCCCTAAAAACAAAAAACCCTAAATCCCTAACAACAAACAACACTAACACCCTAACAACAAAAACCACTAAACCCCAACAAGAAACAACACTAAACCCCTAACAACAAACACTAACCCCCTAACAACAAACAACACTAAGCCCCTAACAAGAAACTAACCTAACCCTGTAACAACAAACAACCCTAACCTCCTAACAACAAACAACCTTAAACCCCTAACAACAAACAACCCTAAATCCCCAACAACAAACAACACTAACACCCTAACAACAAAAAACACTAAACCCCAACAAGAAACAACACTAAACCCCTAACAACAAACACTAATCCCTAACAACAAACAACACCAAACCCCTAACAAGAAACTAACCTAACCCTGTAACAACAAACAGCCCTAACCTTCTAACAACAAACAAACTTAACCCCCTAACAACAAACAACCCTAAACCCCTAACAACAACAAATCCTAACCCCCTAACAACCAACAACGCTCACCCCCTAACCACAAACAGCACTAACACCCTAACCACAAACAACATTAACCCCCTAACAACAAACAACACTAACACCCTAACAACAAAAACCACTAAAGCCCAACAAGAAACAACCCTAAACCCCTAAATACAAACAACACTAACGCCCTAATCACAAACAACACTAACACCCTAACAACAAAAACCACTAAACCTCAACAAGAAACAAACCGAAAGCCCTAAATAGAAACAACACTAACCACCTAACAACAACCCTAACCCCCTAACAACAAACAACCCTAACCCCCAACAACAAACTACTCTAACCCACTAACAACAAACAACCCTAAGCCCCTAACAACAAAGAACCCGAACTCTCTAACAAGAAACAACACTAACCCCCTAAGAACAAAAAACACTAACCCCCTAACAACAAACACCACTAACCCCCTACCAACAATACTAACACCCTAACAACAAACAACACTAACCCCCTAAAAATAAACTACTCTAAACCCCTAACAACAAACAACCCTAACCCCCTAACAAACAACACTAACCCCCTAACCACAAACAACACTAACACCCTAACAACAAAAACTACTAAACCCCAACAAGAAACAACCCTAAACCCCTAACAACAAACACTAACCCCCTAACAACAAACAACACTAAACACCTAACAAGAAACTAACCTAACCCCATAACAACAAACAACCCTAACCTCCTAACAACAAACAACCTTAAACCCCTAACAACAAACAACCCTAAACCCCTAACAACAAACAACACTAACACCCTAAAAACAAAAACCACTAAACCCCAACAAGAAACAACACTAAACCCCTAACAACAAACACTAACCCCCTAACAACAAACAACACTAAACCCCTAACAAGAAACTAACCTAACCCTATAACAACAAACAACCCTAACCTCCTAACAACAAACAACCTTAACCCCCTAACAGCAAACAACCCTAAACCCCTAACAACAACAAATCCTAACCCCCTAACAACCAACAACGCTCACCCCCTAACCACAAACAGCACTAACACCCTAACCACAAACAACATTAACCCCCTAACAACAAACAACACTAACACCCTAACAACAAAAACCACTAAAGCCCAACAAGAAACAACCCTAAACCCCTAAATACAAACAACACTAACGCCCTAATCACAAACAACACTAACACCCTAACAACAAAAACCACTAAACCTCAACAAGAAACAAACCGAAAGCCCTAAATAGAAACAACACTAACCACCTAACAACAACCCTAACCCCCTAACAACAAACAACCCTAACCCCCAACAACAAACTACTCTAACCCACTAACAACAAACAACCCTAAGCCCCTAACAACAAAGAACCCGAACTCTCTAACAAGAAACAACACTAACCCCCTAAGAACAAAAAACACTAACCCCCTAACAACAAACACCACTAACCCCCTACCAACAATACTAACAACCTAACAACAAACAACACTAACCCCCTAAAAATAAACTACTCTAAACCCCTAACAACAAACAACCCTAAGCCCCTAACAAACAACAACACTAACCCCCTAACCACAAACAACACTAACACCCTAACAACAAAAACTACTAAACCCCAACAAGAAACAACCCTAAACCCCTAACAACAAACACTAACCCCCTAACAACAAACAACACTAAACACCTAACAAGAAACTAACCTAACCCCATAACAACAAACAACCCTAACCTCCTAACAACAAACAACCTTAAACCCCTAACAACAAACAACCCTAAACCCCTAACAACAAACAACACTAACACCCTAAAAACAAAAACCACTAAACCCCAACAAGAAACAACACTAAACCCCTAACAACAAACACTAACCCCCTAACAACAAACAACACTAAACCCCTAACAAGAAACTAACCTAACCCTATAACAACAAACAACCCTAACCTCCTAACAACAAACAACCTTAACCCCCTAACAGCAAACAACCCTAAATCCCCAACAACAAACAATCCTAACCCCCTAACAACCAACAACGCTCACCCCCTAACAACAAACAACACTAACACCCTAACCACAAACAACACTAACCCCGTAAGAACAAACAACACTAAACCCTAACAACAAACAACACTAAACCCCTAACAAGAAACTAACCTAACCCCGTAACAACAAACAACCCTAACCTCCTAACAACAAACAACCTTAAACCCCTAACAACAAACAACCCTAAACCCCTAACAACAAACAACACTAACACCCTAACAACAAAAACCACTAAACCCCAAAAAGAAAAAACACTAACCCCCTAACAACAAACACTAACCCCCTAACAACAAACAACACTAAACCCCTAACAAGAAACTAACCTAACCCTGTAACAACAAACAACCCTAACCTCCTAACAACAAACAACCTTAAACCCCTAACAACAAACAACTCTAAACCCAAAACAACAAACAACACTAACACCCTAACAACAAAAAACACTAAACCGTAACAAGAAACAACACTAAACCCCTAACAACAAACACTAAAACCCTAACAACAAACAACACTAAACCCGTAACAAGAAAATAACCTAACCCTATAACAACAAACAACCTAACCTCCTAACAACAAACAACCTTAACCCCCTAAAAACAAACAACACTAACACCCTAACAACAAAAACCACTAAACCCCAACAAGAAACAACACTAAACCCCTAACAGCAAACAACACTAACACCCTAACAACAAAAACCACTAAACCCCAAAAAGAAAAAACACTAAACCCCTAACAACAAACACTAACCCCCTAACAACAAACAGCACTAAACCCACGAACAACAACACTAACCCCCTAACCACAAACAACACTAACACCCTAACAACAAAAACCACTAAACCCCAACAAGAAACAACACTAAACCCCTAACAACAAACACTAACGCCCTAACAAGAAACAACACTAAACCCCTAACAAGAAACTTACCTAACCCTGCAAAAACAAACAACCCTAACCTCCTAACAAGAAACAACCTTAACCCCCTAAAAACAAAGAACACTAACACCCTAACAAAAAAACCACTAAACCCCAACAAGAAACAACACTAAACCCCTAACAACAAACTCTAACCCCCTAACAACAAACAACACTAAACCCCTAACAAGAAACTAACCTAACCCTGTAACAACAAACAACCCTAACCTCCTAACAACAAACAACCTTAACCCCCAACAGCAAACAACCCTAAATCCCTAACAACAAACAATCCTAACCCCCTAACAAACAACAACGCTCACCCAATAACCACAAACAGAACTAACACCCTAACCACAAACAACACTAACCCCGTAAGAACAAACAACACTAACCCCCTAACAACAAAAAACACTAACACCCTAACAACAAAAACTACTAAACCCCAACAAGAAACAACCCTAAACCCCTAACAACAAACACTAACCCCCTAACAACAAACAACACTAAACCCCTAACAAGAAACTAACCTAACCCCGGAACAACAAACAACCCTAACCTCCCAACAACAAACAACCTTAAACCCCTAACAACAAACAACCCTAAACCCCTAACTACAAACAACACTAACACCCTAACAAAAAAACCACTAAACCCCAACAAGAAACAACACTAAACCCCTAACAACAAACACTAACCCCCTAACAACAAACAACACTAAACCCCTAACAAGAAACTAACCTAACCCTGTAACAACAAACAGCCCTAACCTCCTAACAAAGAACAACCTTAACACCCTAACAACAAACAACCCTAAACCCCTAAAAACAACCAATCCTAACCCCCTAACAACCAACAACGCTGACCCCCTAACCAAAAACAGCACTAACACCCTAACCACAAACAACACTAACCCCGTAAGAACAAAGAACACTAACCCCCTAACCACAAACAACACTAACACCCTAACAACAAAAACTACTAAACCCCAATAAGAAACAACCCTAAACCCCTAACAACAAACACTAACCCCCTAACAACAAACAACACTAAACCCCTAACAAGAAACTAACCTAACCCTGTAACAACAAACAACCCTAACCTCCTAACAACAAACAACCTTAAACCCCTAACAACAAACAACCCTAAACCCCTGACAACAAACAACACTAACACCCTAACAACAAAAAACACTAAACCCCAACAAGAAACAACACTAAACCCCTAACAACAAACACTAACCCCCTAACAACAAACAACACTAAACCCCTAACAAGAAACTAACCTAACCCTGTAACAACAAACAACCCTAACCTCCTAACAACAAACAACCTTAACCCCCTAACAACAAACAACCCTAAACCCCTAACAACAAACAATCGTAACCCCCTAACAACCAACAACTCTCACCCCCTAACCACAAACAACACTAACCCCGTAAGAACAAACAACACTAACCAACTAACCACAAACAACACTAACACCCTAACAACAAAAACTACTAAACCCCAACAAGAAACAACCCTAAACCCCTAACAACAAACACTAACCCCCTAATCACAAACAACACTAACACCCTAACCACAAACAACACTAACCGCGTAAGAACAAACAACACTAACCCCCTAACAACAAACAACACTAACACCCTAACAACAAAAACTACTAAACCCCAACAAGAAACAACCCTAAACCCCTAACAACAAACACTAAACCCCTAACAACAAACAACGCTAAACCCCTAACAAGAAACTAACCTAACCCCGTAACAACAAACTACCCTAACCTCCTAACAACAAACAACCTTAAACCCCTAACAACAAACAACCCTAAACCCCTAACAACAAACAACACTAACACCCTAACAACAAAAAACACTAAACCCCAACAAGAAACAACACTAAACCCCAACAACAAACACTAACCGCCTAACAACAAATAACAATAAACCCCTAACAAGAAACTAACCTAACCCTGTAACAACAAACAACCCTAAACTCTTAACAACAAACAACCTTAACCCCCTAACAACAAACAACCCTAAACCCCTAACAACAAACAATCCTAACCCCCTAACAACCAACAACGCTCACCCCCTAACCAGAATCAACACTAACACCCTAACCACAAACAACACTAACCCCGTAAGAACAAAAAACACTAACCCCCTAACAACAAACAACACCAACACCCTAACAACAAAAACTACTAAACCCCAACAAGAAACAACCCTGAACCCCTAACAACAAACACTAACCCCCTAACAACAAACAACACTAAACCCCTAACAAGAAACTAACCTAACCCCGTAACAACAAACAACCCTAACCTCCTAACAACAAACAACCTTAAACCCCTAACAACAAACAACCCTAAACCCCTAACAACAAACAACACTAACACCCTAACAACAAAAACCACTAAACTCTAACAGGAAACAACACTGAACCCCTGACAAAAAACACTAAGCCCCTAACAACAAACAACACTAAACCCCTAAAAAGAAACTAACCTAACCCTGTAACAACAAACAACCCTAACCTCCTAACAACAAACAACCTTAACCCCCTAACAAGAAACAATCCTAAACCCCTAACAACAAACAATCCTAACCCCCTAACAACCAACAAAGCTCACCCCCTAACCACAAACAACACTAACACCCTAACCAGAAACAACACTAACCCCGTAAGAACAAACAACACTAACCCCGTAACCACAAACAACACTAACACCCTAACAACAAAAACTACTAAACCCCATCAAGAAACAACCCTGAACCCCTAACAACAAACACTAACCCCCTAACAACAAACAACACTAAACCCCTAACAAGAAACTAACCTAACCCTGTAAGAACAAACAACCCTAACCTCCTAACAACAAACAACCCTAACCCTCTAACAAACAACAACACTAACCCCCTAACGACAAACAACACTAACACCCTAACAACAAAAACTACTAAACCCCAACAAGAAACAACCCTAAACCCCTAACAACAAACACTAACCCCCTAACAACAAACAACACTAAACCCCTAACTAGAAACTAACCTAACCCCGTAACAACAAACAACCCTAACCTCCTAACAACAAACAACCTTAAACCCCTAACAACAAACAAACCTAAACCCCTAACCACAAACAACACTAACACCCTAACAACAAAAACCACTAAACCCCAACAAGAAACAACACTAAACCCCTAACAACAAACACTAACCCCCTAACAACAAACAACACTAAACCCCTAACAAGAAACTAACCTAACCCCGTAACAACAAACAACCCTAACCTCCTAACAACAAACAACCTTAAACCCCTAACAACAAACAACACTAACACCCTAACAACAAAAACCACTAAACCCCAACAAGAAACAACACTAAACCCCTAACAACAAACACTAACCCCCTAACAACAAACACTAAACCCCTAACAAGAAACTAAGCTAACCCTGTAACAACAAACAACCCTAACCTCCTAACAACAAACAACTTTAACCCCCTAACAGCAAACAACCCTAAATCCCTAACAACAAACAATCCTAACCCCGTAACAACCAACAACGCTCACCCCCTAACCACAAACAACACTAACACCCTAACCACAAACAACACTAAATCCCTAACAACAAACACTAACCCCCTGACAACAAACAACACTAAACCCCTAAGAAGAAACTAACCTAACCCTGTAACAACAAACAACCCTAACCTCCTAACAAGAAACAACCTTAACCCCCTAACAACAAACAACCGTAAACCCCTAACAACAAACAATCCTAACCCCCTAACAACCAACAACGCTCACCCCCTAACCAAAAACAACACTAACACCCTAACCACAAATAACACTAACCCCGTAAGAACAAACAACACTAACCCCCTAACAACAACACTAACACCGTAACAACAAAAACCACTAAAGCCCAACAAGAAACAACCCTAAAACCCTAAATACAAACAACACTAACCCCCTAATCACAAACAACACTAACACCCTAACAACAAAAACCACTAAAAATCAACAAGAAACAACCTGAAACCCCTAAATAGAAACAACACTAACCACTTAACAACAACCCTAACCCCCTAACAACAAACAACCCTAACCCCCAACAACAAACTACTCTAACCCACTAACAACCAACAACCCTAAGCCCCTAACAACAAAGAACCCGAACTCTCTAACAAGAAACAACACTAACCCCCTAAGAACAAAAAACACTAACACCCTAACAACAAACACCACTAACCCCCTAACAACAATCCTAACAACCTAACAACAAACAACACTAACCCCCAAAAATAAACTACTCTAAACCCCTAACAACAAACAACCCTAACCCCCTAACAACAAACAATCCTAAACCCCTAACAACAAACAACCCTAACTTTCTAACAACAAACAACCCTAACCACCTAACAAACAACAACACTAACCACCTAATCACAAACAACACTAACACCCTAACAACAAAAACTACTAAACCCCAACAAGAAACAACCCTAAACCCCTAACAACAAATACTAACCCCCTAACAACAAACAACACTAAAACCCTAACAAGAAACTAACCTAACCCTGTAACAACAAACAACCCTAACCTCCTAACAACAAACAACCCTAACCCCCTAACAAACAACAACACTAACCCCCTAACCACAAACAACACTAACACCCTAATAACAAAAACTACTAAACCCCAACAAGAAACAACCCTAAACCCCTAACAACAAACACTAACCCCCTAACAACAAACAACACTAAACCCTTAACAAGAAACTAACCTAACCCCATAACAACAAACAACCCTAACCTCCTAACAACAAACAACCTTAACCCCCTAACAACAAACAACCCTAAACCCCTAACAACAAACAACACTAACACCCTAACAACAAAAACCACTAAACCCCAACAAGAAATAACAGTAAACCCCTAACAACAAACACTAACCCCCTAACAACAAACAACACTAAACCCCTAACAAGAAAGTAACCTAACCCCGTAACAACAAACAACCCTAACCTCCTAACAACAAACAACCTTAAACCCCTAACAACAAACAACCCTAAACCCCTAACAACAAACAACACTAACACCCTAAAAACAAAAACCACTAAACCCCAACAAGAAACAACACTAAACCCCTAACAACAAACACTAACCCCCTAACAACTAACAACACTAAACCCCTAACAAGAAACTAACCTAACCCTGTAACAACAAACAACCCAAACCTCCTAACAACAAACAACCTTAACCCCCTAACAGCAAACAACCCTAAATCCCTAACAACAAACAATCCTAACCCCCTAACAACCAACAACGCTCACCTCCTAACAACAAACAACACTAACACCCTAACCACAAACAACACTAACCCCGTAAGAACAAAAAACACTAACCCCCTAACAACAAACAACACTAACACCCTAACAACAAAAACTACTAAACCCCAACAAGAAACAACCCTAAACCCCTAACAACAAACACTAACCCCCTAACAACAAACAACACTAAACACCTAACAAGAAACTAACCTAACCCCGTAACAACAAACAACCCTAACCTCCTAACAACAAACAACCTTAAACCCCTAACAACAAACAACCCTAAACCCCTAACAACAAACAACACTAACACCCTAACAACAAAAACCACTAAACTCTAACAGGAAACAACACTGAACCCCTAACAAAAAACACTAACCCCCTAACAACAAACAACACTAAACCCCTAAAAAGAAACTAACCTAACCCTGTAACAACAAACAACCCTAACCTCCTAACAAGAAACAACCTTAACCCCCTAACAAGAAACAATCCTAAACCCCGAACAACAAACAATCCTAACCCCCTAACAACCAACAACGCTCACCCCCTAACCACAAACAACACTAACACCCTAACCACAAACAACACTAACCCCGAAAGAACAAACAACACTAACCCCGTAACCACAAACAACACTAACACCCTAACAACAAAAACTACTAAGCCCCAACAAGAAAGAACCCTAAACCCCTAACAACAAAGACTAACCCCCTAACAACAAACAGCACTAAACCCACGAACAACAACACTAACCCCCTAACCACAAACAACACTAACACCCTAACAACAAAAACCACTAAACCGCAACAAGAAACAACACGAAACCCCTAACAACAAACACTAACCCCCTAACAACAAACAACACTAAACCCCTAACAAGAAACTTACCTAACCCTGCAACAACAAACAACCCTAACCTCCTAACAACAAACAACCTTAACCCCCTAACAACAAACAACACTAACACCCTAACAAAAAAACCACTAAACCCCAACAAGAAACAACACTAAACCCCTAACAACAAACACTAACCCCCTAACAACAAACAACACTAAACCCCTAACAAGAAACTAACCTAACCCTGTAACAACAAACAGCCCTAACCTCCTAACAAAGAACAACCTTAACACCCTAACAACAAACAACCCTAAACCCCTAAAAACAACCAATCCTAACCCCCTAACAACCAACAACGCTGACCCCCTAACCAAAAACAGCACTAACACCCTAACCACAAACAACACTAACCCCGTAAGAACAAAGAACACTAACCCCCTAACCACAAACAACACTAACACCCTAACAACAAAAACTACTAAACCCCAATAAGAAACAACCCTAAACCCCTAACAACAAACACTAACCCCCTAACAACAAACAACACTAAACCCCTAACAAGAAACTAACCTAACCCTGTAACAACAAACAACCCTAACCTCCTAACAACAAACAACCTTAAACCCCTAACAACAAACAACCCTAAACCCCTGACAACAAACAACACTAACACCCTAACAACAAAAAACACTAAACCCCAACAAGAAACAACACTAAACCCCTAACAACAAACACTAACCCCCTAACAACAAACAACACTAAACCCCTAACAAGAAACTAACCTAACCCTGTAACAACAAACAACCCTAACCTCCTAACAACAAACAACCTTAACCCCCTAACAACAAACAACCCTAAACCCCTAACAACAAACAATCGTAACCCCCTAACAACCAACAACTCTCACCCCCTAACCACAAACAACACTAACCCCGTAAGAACAAACAACACTAACCAACTAACCACAAACAACACTAACACCCTAACAACAAAAACTACTAAACCCCAACAAGAAACAACCCTAAACCCCTAACAACAAACACTAACCCCCTAATCACAAACAACACTAACACCCTAACCACAAACAACACTAACCGCGTAAGAACAAACAACACTAACCCCCTAACAACAAACAACACTAACACCCTAACAACAAAAACTACTAAACCCCAACAAGAAACAACCCTAAACCCCTAACAACAAACACTAAACCCCTAACAACAAACAACGCTAAACCCCTAACAAGAAACTAACCTAACCCCGTAACAACAAACTACCCTAACCTCCTAACAACAAACAACCTTAAACCCCTAACAACAAACAACCCTAAACCCCTAACAACAAACAACACTAACACCCTAACAACAAAAAACACTAAACCCCAACAAGAAACAACACTAAACCCCAACAACAAACACTAACCGCCTAACAACAAATAACAATAAACCCCTAACAAGAAACTAACCTAACCCTGTAACAACAAACAACCCTAAACTCTTAACAACAAACAACCTTAACCCCCTAACAACAAACAACCCTAAACCCCTAACAACAAACAATCCTAACCCCCTAACAACCAACAACGCTCACCCCCTAACCAGAATCAACACTAACACCCTAACCACAAACAACACTAACCCCGTAAGAACAAAAAACACTAACCCCCTAACAACAAACAACACCAACACCCTAACAACAAAAACTACTAAACCCCAACAAGAAACAACCCTGAACCCCTAACAACAAACACTAACCCCCTAACAACAAACAACACTAAACCCCTAACAAGAAACTAACCTAACCCCGTAACAACAAACAACCCTAACCTCCTAACAACAAACAACCTTAAACCCCTAACAACAAACAACCCTAAACCCCTAACAACAAACAACACTAACACCCTAACAACAAAAACCACTAAACTCTAACAGGAAACAACACTGAACCCCTGACAAAAAACACTAAGCCCCTAACAACAAACAACACTAAACCCCTAAAAAGAAACTAACCTAACCCTGTAACAACAAACAACCCTAACCTCCTAACAACAAACAACCTTAACCCCCTAACAAGAAACAATCCTAAACCCCTAACAACAAACAATCCTAACCCCCTAACAACCAACAAAGCTCACCCCCTAACCACAAACAACACTAACACCCTAACCAGAAACAACACTAACCCCGTAAGAACAAACAACACTAACCCCGTAACCACAAACAACACTAACACCCTAACAACAAAAACTACTAAACCCCATCAAGAAACAACCCTGAACCCCTAACAACAAACACTAACCCCCTAACAACAAACAACACTAAACCCCTAACAAGAAACTAACCTAACCCTGTAAGAACAAACAACCCTAACCTCCTAACAACAAACAACCCTAACCCTCTAACAAACAACAACACTAACCCCCTAACGACAAACAACACTAACACCCTAACAACAAAAACTACTAAACCCCAACAAGAAACAACCCTAAACCCCTAACAACAAACACTAACCCCCTAACAACAAACAACACTAAACCCCTAACTAGAAACTAACCTAACCCCGTAACAACAAACAACCCTAACCTCCTAACAACAAACAACCTTAAACCCCTAACAACAAACAAACCTAAACCCCTAACCACAAACAACACTAACACCCTAACAACAAAAACCACTAAACCCCAACAAGAAACAACACTAAACCCCTAACAACAAACACTAACCCCCTAACAACAAACAACACTAAACCCCTAACAAGAAACTAACCTAACCCCGTAACAACAAACAACCCTAACCTCCTAACAACAAACAACCTTAAACCCCTAACAACAAACAACCCTAAACCCCTAACAACAAACAACACTAACACCCTAACAACAAAAACCACTAAACTCTAACAGGAAACAACACTGAACCCCTAACAAAAAACACTAACCCCCTAACAACAAACAACACTAAACCCCTAAAAAGAAACTAACCTAACCCTGTAACAACAAACAACCCTAACCTCCTAACAAGAAACAACCTTAACCCCCTAACAAGAAACAATCCTAAACCCCGAACAACAAACAATCCTAACCCCCTAACAACCAACAACGCTCACCCCCTAACCACAAACAACACTAACACCCTAACCACAAACAACACTAACCCCGAAAGAACAAACAACACTAACCCCGTAACCACAAACAACACTAACACCCTAACAACAAAAACTACTAAGCCCCAACAAGAAAGAACCCTAAACCCCTAACAACAAAGACTAACCCCCTAACAACAAACAGCACTAAACCCACGAACAACAACACTAACCCCCTAACCACAAACAACACTAACACCCTAACAACAAAAACCACTAAACCGCAACAAGAAACAACACGAAACCCCTAACAACAAACACTAACCCCCTAACAACAAACAACACTAAACCCCTAACAAGAAACTTACCTAACCCTGCAACAACAAACAACCCTAACCTCCTAACAACAAACAACCTTAACCCCCTAACAACAAACAACACTAACACCCTAACAAAAAAACCACTAAACCCCAACAAGAAACAACACTAAACCCCTAACAACAAACACTAACCCCCTAACAACAAACAACACTAAAACCCTAACAAGAAACTAACCTAACCCTGTAACAACAAACAGCCCTAACCTCCTAACAAAGAACAACCTTAACACCCTAACAACAAACAACCCTAAACCCCTAAAAACAACCAATCCTAACCCCCTAACAACCAACAACGCTGACCCCCTAACCAAAAACAGCACTAACACCCTAACCACAAACAACACTAACCCCGTAAGAACAAAGAACACTAACCCCCTAACCACAAACAACACTAACACCCTAACAACAAAAACTACTAAACCCCAATAAGAAACAACCCTAAACCCCTAACAACAAACACTAACCCCCTAACAACAAACAACACTAAACCCCTAACAAGAAACTAACCTAACCCTGTAACAACAAACAACCCTAACCTCCTAACAACAAACAACCTTAAACCCCTAACAACAAACAACCCTAAACCCCTGACAACAAACAACACTAACACCCTAACAACAAAAAACACTAAACCCCAACAAGAAACAACACTAAACCCCTAACAACAAACACTAACCCCCTAACAACAAACAACACTAAACCCCTAACAAGAAACTAACCTAACCCTGTAACAACAAACAACCCTAACCTCCTAACAACAAACAACCTTAACCCCCTAACAACAAACAACCCTAAACCCCTAACAACAAACAATCGTAACCCCCTAACAACCAACAACTCTCACCCCCTAACCACAAACAACACTAACCCCGTAAGAACAAACAACACTAACCAACTAACCACAAACAACACTAACACCCTAACAACAAAAACTACTAAACCCCAACAAGAAACAACCCTAAACCCCTAACAACAAACACTAACCCCCTAATCACAAACAACACTAACACCCTAACCACAAACAACACTAACCGCGTAAGAACAAACAACACTAACCCCCTAACAACAAACAACACTAACACCCTAACAACAAAAACTACTAAACCCCAACAAGAAACAACCCTAAACCCCTAACAACAAACACTAAACCCCTAACAACAAACAACGCTAAACCCCTAACAAGAAACTAACCTAACCCCGTAACAACAAACTACCCTAACCTCCTAACAACAAACAACCTTAAACCCCTAACAACAAACAACCCTAAACCCCTAACAACAAACAACACTAACACCCTAACAACAAAAAACACTAAACCCCAACAAGAAACAACACTAAACCCCAACAACAAACACTAACCGCCTAACAACAAATAACAATAAACCCCTAACAAGAAACTAACCTAACCCTGTAACAACAAACAACCCTAAACTCTTAACAACAAACAACCTTAACCCCCTAACAACAAACAACCCTAAACCCCTAACAACAAACAATCCTAACCCCCTAACAACCAACAACGCTCACCCCCTAACCAGAATCAACACTAACACCCTAACCACAAACAACACTAACCCCGTAAGAACAAAAAACACTAACCCCCTAACAACAAACAACACCAACACCCTAACAACAAAAACTACTAAACCCCAACAAGAAACAACCCTGAACCCCTAACAACAAACACTAACCCCCTAACAACAAACAACACTAAACCCCTAACAAGAAACTAACCTAACCCCGTAACAACAAACAACCCTAACCTCCTAACAACAAACAACCTTAAACCCCTAACAACAAACAACCCTAAACCCCTAACAACAAACAACACTAACACCCTAACAACAAAAACCACTAAACTCTAACAGGAAACAACACTGAACCCCTGACAAAAAACACTAAGCCCCTAACAACAAACAACACTAAACCCCTAAAAAGAAACTAACCTAACCCTGTAACAACAAACAACCCTAACCTCCTAACAACAAACAACCTTAACCCCCTAACAAGAAACAATCCTAAACCCCTAACAACAAACAATCCTAACCCCCTAACAACCAACAAAGCTCACCCCCTAACCACAAACAACACTAACACCCTAACCAGAAACAACACTAACCCCGTAAGAACAAACAACACTAACCCCGTAACCACAAACAACACTAACACCCTAACAACAAAAACTACTAAACCCCATCAAGAAACAACCCTGAACCCCTAACAACAAACACTAACCCCCTAACAACAAACAACACTAAACCCCTAACAAGAAACTAACCTAACCCTGTAAGAACAAACAACCCTAACCTCCTAACAACAAACAACCCTAACCCTCTAACAAACAACAACACTAACCCCCTAACGACAAACAACACTAACACCCTAACAACAAAAACTACTAAACCCCAACAAGAAACAACCCTAAACCCCTAACAACAAACACTAACCCCCTAACAACAAACAACACTAAACCCCTAACTAGAAACTAACCTAACCCCGTAACAACAAACAACCCTAACCTCCTAACAACAAACAACCTTAAACCCCTAACAACAAACAAACCTAAACCCCTAACCACAAACAACACTAACACCCTAACAACAAAAACCACTAAACCCCAACAAGAAACAACACTAAACCCCTAACAACAAACACTAACCCCCTAACAACAAACAACACTAAACCCCTAACAAGAAACTAACCTAACCCCGTAACAACAAACAACCCTAACCTCCTAACAACAAACAACCTTAAACCCCTAACAACAAACAACACTAACACCCTAACAACAAAAACCACTAAACCCCAACAAGAAACAACACTAAACCCCTAACAACAAACACTAACCCCCTAACAACAAACACTAAACCCCTAACAAGAAACTAAGCTAACCCTGTAACAACAAACAACCCTAACCTCCTAACAACAAACAACTTTAACCCCCTAACAGCAAACAACCCTAAATCCCTAACAACAAACAATCCTAACCCCGTAACAACCAACAACGCTCACCCCCTAACCACAAACAACACTAACACCCTAACCACAAACAACACTAAATCCCTAACAACAAACACTAACCCCCTGACAACAAACAACACTAAACCCCTAAGAAGAAACTAACCTAACCCTGTAACAACAAACAACCCTAACCTCCTAACAAGAAACAACCTTAACCCCCTAACAACAAACAACCGTAAACCCCTAACAACAAACAATCCTAACCCCCTAACAACCAACAACGCTCACCCCCTAACCAAAAACAACACTAACACCCTAACCACAAATAACACTAACCCCGTAAGAACAAACAACACTAACCCCCTAACAACAACACTAACACCGTAACAACAAAAACCACTAAAGCCCAACAAGAAACAACCCTAAAACCCTAAATACAAACAACACTAACCCCCTAATCACAAACAACACTAACACCCTAACAACAAAAACCACTAAAAATCAACAAGAAACAACCTGAAACCCCTAAATAGAAACAACACTAACCACTTAACAACAACCCTAACCCCCTAACAACAAACAACCCTAACCCCCAACAACAAACTACTCTAACCCACTAACAACCAACAACCCTAAGCCCCTAACAACAAAGAACTCGAACTCTCTAACAAGAAACAACACTAACCCCCTAAGAACAAAAAACACTAACACCCTAACAACAAACACCACTAACCCCCTAACAACAATCCTAACAACCTAACAACAAACAACACTAACCCCCAAAAATAAACTACTCTAAACCCCTAACAACAAACAACCCTAACCCCCTAACAACAAACAATCCTAAACCCCTAACAACAAACAACCCTAACTTTCTAACAACAAACAACCCTAACCACCTAACAAACAACAACACTAACCACCTAATCACAAACAACACTAACACCCTAACAACAAAAACTACTAAACCCCAACAAGAAACAACCCTAAACCCCTAACAACAAATACTAACCCCCTAACAACAAACAACACTAAAACCCTAACAAGAAACTAACCTAACCCTGTAACAACAAACAACCCTAACCTCCTAACAACAAACAACCCTAACCCCCTAACAAACAACAACACTAACCCCCTAACCACAAACAACACTAACACCCTAATAACAAAAACTACTAAACCCCAACAAGAAACAACCCTAAACCCCTAACAACAAACACTAACCCCCTAACAACAAACAACACTAAACCCTTAACAAGAAACTAACCTAACCCCATAACAACAAACAACCCTAACCTCCTAACAACAAACAACCTTAACCCCCTAACAACAAACAACCCTAAACCCCTAACAACAAACAACACTAACACCCTAACAACAAAAACCACTAAACCCCAACAAGAAATAACAGTAAACCCCTAACAACAAACACTAACCCCCTAACAACAAACAACACTAAACCCCTAACAAGAAAGTAACCTAACCCCGTAACAACAAACAACCCTAACCTCCTAACAACAAACAACCTTAAACCCCTAACAACAAACAACCCTAAACCCCTAACCACAAACAACACTAACACCCTAAAAACAAAAACCACTAAACCCCAACAAGAAACAACACTAAACCCCTAACAACAAACACTAACCCCCTAACAACTAACAACACTAAACCCCTAACAAGAAACTAACCTAACCCTGTAACAACAAACAACCCAAACCTCCTAACAACAAACAACCTTAACCCCCTAACAGCAAACAACCCTAAATCCCTAACAACAAACAATCCTAACCCCCTAACAACCAACAACGCTCACCTCCTAACAACAAACAACACTAACACCCTAACCACAAACAACACTAACCCCGTAAGAACAAAAAACACTAACCCCCTAACAACAAACAACACTAACACCCTAACAACAAAAACTACTAAACCCCAACAAGAAACAACCCTAAACCCCTAACAACAAACACTAACCCCCTAACAACAAACAACACTAAACACCTAACAAGAAACTAACCTAACCCCGTAACAACAAACAACCCTAACCTCCTAACAACAAACAACCTTAAACCCCTAACAACAAACAACCCTAAACCCCTAACAACAAACAACACTAACACCCTAACAACAAAAACCACTAAACTCTAACAGGAAACAACACTGAACCCCTAACAAAAAACACTAACCCCCTAACAACAAACAACACTAAACCCCTAAAAAGAAACTAACCTAACCCTGTAACAACAAACAACCCTAACCTCCTAACAAGAAACAACCTTAACCCCCTAACAAGAAACAATCCTAAACCCCGAACAACAAACAATCCTAACCCCCTAACAACCAACAACGCTCACCCCCTAACCACAAACAACACTAACACCCTAACCACAAACAACACTAACCCCGAAAGAACAAACAACACTAACCCCGTAACCACAAACAACACTAACACCCTAACAACAAAAACTACTAAGCCCCAACAAGAAAGAACCCTAAACCCCTAACAACAAAGACTAACCCCCTAACAACAAACAGCACTAAACCCACGAACAACAACACTAACCCCCTAACCACAAACAACACTAACACCCTAACAACAAAAACCACTAAACCGCAACAAGAAACAACACGAAACCCCTAACAACAAACACTAACCCCCTAACAACAAACAACACTAAACCCCTAACAAGAAACTTACCTAACCCTGCAACAACAAACAACCCTAACCTCCTAACAACAAACAACCTTAACCCCCTAACAACAAACAACACTAACACCCTAACAAAAAAACCACTAAACCCCAACAAGAAACAACACTAAACCCCTAACAACAAACTCTAACCCCCTAACAACAAACAACACTAAACCCCTAACAAGAAACTAACCTAACCCTGTAACAAGAAACAACCCTAACCTCCTAACAACAAACAACCTTAACCCCCTAACAGCAAACAACCCTAAATCCCTAACAACAAACAATCCTAACCCCCTAACAAACAACAACGCTCACCCCCTAACCACAAACAGAACTAACACCCTAACCACAAACAACACTAACCCCGTAAGAACAAACAACACTAACCCCCTAACAACAAACAACACTAACACCCTAACAACAAAAACTTCTAAACCCCAACAAGAAACAACCCTAATCCCCTAACAACAAACACTAACCCCCTAACAACAAACAACACTAAACCCCTAACAAGAAACTAACCTAACCCCGTAACAACAAACAACCCTAACCTCCTAACAACAAACAACCTTAAACCCCTAACAACAAACAACCCTAAACCCCTGACAACAAACAACACTAACACCCTAACAAAAAAACCACTAAACCCTAACAAGAAACAACACTAAACCCCTAACAACAAACACTAACCCCCTAACAACAAACAACACTAAACCCCTAACAAGAAACTAACCTAACCCTGTAACAACAAACAGCCCTAACCTCCTAACAACAAACAACCTTAACCCCCTAACAACAAACAACCCTAAACCCCTAACAACAACCAATCCTAACCCCCTAACAACCAACAACGCTAACCCCCTAACCGCAAGCAACACTAACACCCTAACCACAAACAACACTAACCCCGTAAGAACAAACAACACTAACCCCCTAACAACAAACAACACTAACACCCTAACAACAAAAACTACTAAACTCCAACAAGAAACAACCCTAAACCCCTAACAACAAACACTAACCCTCTAACAACAAACAACACTAAACCCCTAACAAGAAACTAACCTAACCCCGTAACAACAAAAAACCCTAACCTCCTAACAACAAACAACCTTAAACCCCTAACAACAAACAACCCTAAACCCCTAACAGCAAACAACACTAACACCCTAACAACAAAAACCACTAAACTCCAACAAGAAACAACACTGAACCACTAACAACAAACACTAACCCCCTAACAACAAACAACACTAAACCCCTAACAAGAAACTAACCTAACCCTGTAAGAACAAACAACCCTAACCTCCTAACAACAAACAACCCTAATCCCCTAACAAACAACAACACTAACCCATTAACCACAAACAACACTAACACCCTAACAACAAAAACCACTAAACCCCAACAAGAAACAACCCTAAACCCCTAACAACAAACACTAAACCCCTAACAACAAACAACACTAAACCGCTAACTAGAAACTAACCTAACCCTGTAACAACAAACAACCCTAACCTCCTAACAACAAACAACCTTAAACCCCTAACAACAAACAACCCTAAACCCCTAACCACAAACAACACTACCACCCTAACAACAAAAACCACTAAACCCCAACCAGAAACAACACTAAACCCCTAACAACAAACACTAACCCCCTAACAACAAACAACACTAAACCCCTAACAAGAAACTAACCTAACCCTGTAACAACAAAAAAACCTAACCTCCTAAAAACAAACAACCTTAACCCCCTAACAAGAAACAACCCTAAACCCCTAACAACAAACAATCCTAACCCCCTAACAACCAACAACGCTCACCCCCTAACCACAAACAACACTAACACCCTAACCACAAACAACACTAACCCCGTAAGAACAATCAACACTAACCCCCTATCCACAAACAACACTAACACCCTAACAACAAAAACTACTAAACCCCAACAAGAAACAACCCTAAACCCCTAACAACAAACACTAACCCCCTAACAACAAACAACACTAAACCCCTAACAAGAAACTAACCTAACCCCGTAACAACAAACAACCCTAACCTCCTCACAACAAACAACCTTAAACCCCTAACAACAAACAACCCTAAACCCCTAACAACAAACAATCCTAACCCCCTAACAACCAACAACGCTCACCCCCTAACCACAAACAACACTAACACCCTAACCACAAACAACACTAACCCCGCAACCACAAACAACACTAACACCCTAACAACAAAAACTACTAAGCCCCAACAATAAAGAACCCTAAACTCCTAACAACAAAGACTAACCCCCTAACAACAAACAACACTAAACCCCTAACAAGAAACTAACCTAACCCCGTAACAACAAACAACCCTAACCTCCTAACAACAAACAACCTTAAACCCCTAACAACAAACAACCCTAAACCCCTAACAACAAACAACACTAACACCCTAACAACAAAAACCACTAAACCCCAAAAAGAAAAAACACTAAACCCCTAACAACAAACACTAACCCCCTAACAACAAACAACACTAAACCCCTAACAAGAAACTAACCTAACCCTGTAACAACAAACAACCCTAACCTCCTAACAACAAACAACCTTAAACCCCTAACAAGAAACAACCCTAAACCCCTAACAACAAACAACACTAACACCCTAACAACAAAAAACACTAAACCCTAACAAGAAACAACACTAAACCCCTAACAACAAACACTAAAACCCTAACAACAAACAACACTAAACCCGTAACAAGAAAATAACCTAACCCTGTAAAAACAAACAACCCTAAACCCGTAACAAGAAAATAACCTAACCCTGTAACAACAAACAACCCTAACCTCCTAACAACAAACAACCCTAATCCCCTAACAAACAACAACACTAACCCATTAACCACAAACAACACTAACACCCTAACAACAAAAACCACTAAACCCCAACAAGAAACAACCCTAAACCCCTAACAACAAACACTAACCCCCTAACAACAAACAACACTAAACCGCTAACTAGAAACTAACCTAACCCTGTAACAACAAACAACCCTAACCTCCTAACAACAAACAACCTTAAACCCCTAACAACAAACAACCCTAAACCCCTAACCACAAACAACACTACCACCCTAACAACAAAAACCACTAAACCCCAACCAGAAACAACACTAAACCCCTAACAACAAACACTAACCCCCTAACAACAAACAACACTAAACCCCTAACAAGAAACTAACCTAACCCTGTAACAACAAAAAAACCTAACCTCCTAAAAACAAACAACCTTAACCCCCTAACAAGAAACAACCCTAAACCCCTAACAACAAACAATCCTAACCCCCTAACAACCAACAACGCTCACCCCCTAACCACAAACAACACTAACACCCTAACCACAAACAACACTAACCCCGTAAGAACAATCAACACTAACCCCCTATCCACAAACAACACTAACACCCTAACAACAAAAACTACTAAACCCCAACAAGAAACAACCCTAAACCCCTAACAACAAACACTAACCCCCTAACAACAAACAACACTAAACCCCTAACAAGAAACTAACCTAACCCCGTAACAACAAACAACCCTAACCTCCTCACAACAAACAACCTTAAACCCCTAACAACAAACAACCCTAAACCCCTAACAACAAACAATCCTAACCCCCTAACAACCAACAACGCTCACCCCCTAACCACAAACAGCACTAACACCCTAACCACAAACAACACTAACCCCGTAAGAACAAACAACACTAACCCCCTATCCACAAACAACACTAACACCCTAACAACAAAAACTACTAAGCCCCAACAATAAAGAACCCTAAACTCCTAACAACAAAGACTAACCCCCTAACAACAAACAACACTAAACCCCTAACAAGAAACTAACCTAACCCCGTAACAACAAACAACCCTAACCTCCTAACAACAAACAACCTTAAACCCCTAACAACAAACAACCCTAAACCCCTAACAACAAACAACACTAACACCCTAACAACAAAAACCACTAAACCCCAAAAAGAAAAAACACTAAACCCCTAACAACAAACACTAACCCCCTAACAACAAACAACACTAAACCCCTAACAAGAAACTAACCTAACCCTGTAACAACAAACAACCCTAACCTCCTAACAACAAACAACCTTAAACCCCTAACAAGAAACAACCCTAAACCCCTAACAACAAACAACACTAACACCCTAACAACAAAAAACACTAAACCCTAACAAGAAACAACACTAAACCCCTAACAACAAACACTAAAACCCTAACAACAAACAACACTAAACCCGTAACAAGAAAATAACCTAACCCTGTAAAAACAAACAACCCTAAACCCGTAACAAGAAAATAACCTAACCCTGTAACAACAAACAACCCTAACCTCCTAACAACAAACAACCTTAACCCTCTAAAAACAAACAACACTAACACCCTAACAACAAAAACCACTAAACCCCAACAAGAAACAACACTAAACCCCTAACAGCAAACACTAACACCCTAACAACAAACAACACTAAACCCCTAACAAGAAACTAACTTAACACTGTAAGAACAAACAACACTAACCTCCTAACAACAAACAACCCTAACCTCCTAACAGCAAACAACCTTAAACCCCTAACAACAAACAACCCTAAACCCCTAGCAACAAACAACACTAACACCCTAACAAAAAAACCACTAAACCCCAACAAGAAACAACACGAAACCCCTAACAACAAACACTAACCTCCTAACAACAAACAACACTAAACCCCTAACAAGAAACTAACCTAACCCTGTAACAACAAACAGCCCTAACCTCCTAACAACAAACAACCTTAACACCCTAACAACAAACAACCCTAAACCCCTCACAACAACCAATCCTAACCCCCTAACAACCAACAACGCTCACCCCCTAACCACAAACAGCACTAACACCCTAACCACAAACAACACTAACCCCGTAAGAACAAAGAACACTAACCCCCTAACCACAAACAACACTAACACCCTAACAACAAAAACTACTAAACCCCAACAAGAAACAACCCTAAACCCCTAACAACAAACACTAACCCCCTAACAACAAACAACACTAAACCCCTAACAAGAAACTAACCTAACCCCGTAACAACAAACAACCCTAACCTCCTAACAACAAACAACCTTAAACCCCTAACAACAAACAACCCTAAACCCCTCACAACAAACAACACTAACACCCTAACAACAAAAAACACTAAACCCCAACAAGAAACAACACTAAACCCCTAACAACAAACACTAACCCCCTAACAACAAACAACACTAAACCCCTAACAAGAAACTAACCTAACCCTGTAACAACAAACAACCCTAACCTCCTAACAACAAACAACCGTAACCCCCTAACAACAAACAACCCTAAACCCCTAACAACAAACAATCCTAACCCCCTAACAACCAACAACGCTCACCTCCTATCCACAAACAACACTAACACCCTAACCACAAACAACACTAACCCCGTAAGAACAAACAACACTAACCCCCTAACAAACAACAACACTAACCCCCTAACAACAAACAACACTAACACCCTAACAACTAAAACTACTAAACCCCAACAAGAAACTACCCTAAACCCCTAACAACAAACACTAACCCCCTAACAACAAACAACACTAAACCCCTAACAAGAAACTAACCTAACCCTGTAACAACAAACAACCCTAACCTCTTAACAACAAACAACCTTAACCCCCTAACAACCAACAACCCTAAACCCCTAACAACAAACAATCCTAACCCCCTAACAAGCAACAACGCTCACCCCCTAACCAGAATCAACACTAACACCCTAACCACAAACAACACTAACCCCGTAAGAACAAAAAACACTAACCCCCTAACAACAAACAACACCAACACCCTAACAACAAAAACTAATAAACCCCTACAAGAAACAACCCTGAACCCCTAACAACAAACACTAACACCCTAACAACAAACAACACTAAACCCCTAACAAGAAACTAACCTAACCCCGTAACAACAAACAACCCTAACCTCCTAACAACAAACAACCTTAAACCCGTAACAACAAACAACCCTAAACCCCTAACAACAAACAACACTAACACCCTAACAACAAAAACCACTAAACTCTAACAGGAAACAACACTGAACCCCTAACAAAAAACACTAACCCCCTAAAAACAAACAACACTAAACCCCTAAAAAGAAACTAACCTAACCCTGTAACAACAAACAACCCTAACCCCCTAACCACAAACAACACTAACCCCGTAAGAACAAACAACTTTAACCCCCTAACCACAAACAACACTAACACCCTAACAAAAAAAACTACTAAACCCCAACAAGAAACAACCCTAAACCCCTAACAACAAACACTAATCCCCTAACAACAAACAACACTAAACCCCTAACAAGAAACTAACCTAAACCTGTAACAACAAACCACCCTAATCTCCTAACAACAAACAACCTTAAACCCCTAACAACAAACAACCCTAAACCCCTAAAAACAAACAACATTAACACCCTAACAACAAAAACCAGTAAACCCCAACAAGAAACAACTCTCAACCCCTAACGACAAACACTAACCCCTAACAACAAACAACACTAAACCCCTAACAAGAAACTAACCTAACCCTGTAACAACAAACAACCCTAACCTCCTAACAACAAACAACCTTAACCCCCTAACAACAAACAACCCTAAACCCCTAACAACAAACAATTCTAACCCCCTAACAACCAACAACACACACCCCCTAACCACAAGCAACACTAACACCCGAAACACAAACAATACTAACCCCGTAAGAACAAACCACACTAACCCCCTAACCACAAACAACACTAACACCCTAACAACAAAAACTACTAAACCCCAACAAGAAACAACCCTAAACCCCTAACAACAAACACTAACCCCCTAACAACAAACAACACTAAACCCCTAACAAGAAACTAACCTAACCCGGTAAGAACAAACAACCCTAACCTAATAACAACAAACAACCCAAACCCCCTAACAAACAACAACACTAACCCCCTAAGCACAAACAACACTAACACCCTAACCACAAACACCACTAACCGCGTAAGAACAAACAACACTAACCCCCTAACGACAGACAACACTAACACCCTAACAACAAAAACCACTAAAGCCCAACAAGAAACAAGCCTAAACCCCTAAATACAAACAACACTAACACCCTAACAACAAACAACACCAACACCGTAACAACAAAAACTACTAAACCCCAACAAGAAACAACCCAAACCCCTAACAACAAACACTAACCCCCTAACAACAAACAACACTAAACCCCTAACAAGAAACTAACCTAAACCCATAACAACAAACAACCCTAACCTCCTAACAACAAACAACCTTAAACCCCTAACAACAAACAACCCTAAACCCCTAACAACAAACAACACTAACACCCTAACAACAAAAAACACTAAACCCCAACAAGAAACAACACTAAACCCCTAACAACAAACACTAACCTTCTAACAACGAACAATACTAAACCCCAAACAAGAAACTAACCTAACTCTGTAACAACAAACAACCCTAACCTTCTAACAACAAACAACCCTAAGCCCCTAACAGACAACAACACTAACCCCCTAACCACAAACAACACTAACACCCTAACAACAAAAACTACTAAACCCCAACAAGAAACAACCCTAAACCCCTAACAACAAACACTAACCCCCTAACAACAAACAACACTAAACCCCTAACAAGAAACTAACATAAACCCGTAACAACAAACAACCCTAACTTCCTAACAACAAACAACCTTAAACCCCTAACAACAAACAACACTAACACCCTAACAACAAAAAACACTAAACTCCAACAAGAAACAACACTAAACCCCTAACAACAAACACTAACCCCCTAACAACAAACACTAAACCCCTAACAAGAAACTAACCTAACCCTTTAACAACAAACAACCCTAACCTCCTAACAACAAACAACTTTAACCCCCTAACAACAAACAACCCTAAATCCCTAACAACAAACAATCCTAACCCCGTAACAACCAACAACGCTCACCCCCTAACCACAAACAACACTAACACCCTAACCACAAACAACACTAAATCCCTAACAACAAACACTGACCCCCTGACAACAAACAACACTAAACCCCTAACAAGAAACTAACCTAACACTGTAACAACAAACAACCCTAACCTCCTAACAAGAAACAACCTTAACCCCCTAACAACAAACACCCGTAAACCCCTAACAACAAACAATCCTAACCCCCTAACAACCAACAACGCTCACCCCCTAACCAAAAACAACACTAACACCCTAACCACAAACAACACTAACCCTGTAAGAACAAACAACACTAACCCCCTAACAACAACACTAACACCCTAACAACAAAAACCACTAAAGCCCAACAAGAAACAACCCTAAACCCCTAAATACAAACAACACTAACGCCCTAACCACAAACAACACTAACACCCTAACAACAAAAACCACTAAACCTCAACAAGAAACAACCTGAAACCCCTAAATAGAAACAACACTAACCACTTAACAACAACCCTAACCCCCTAACAACAAACAACCCTAACCCCCAACAACAAACTACTCTAACCCACTAACAACAAACAACCCTAAGCCCCTAACAACAAAGAACCCGAACTCTCGAACAAGAAACAACACTAACCCCCTAAGAACAAAAAACACTAACCCCCTAACAACAAACACCACTAACCCCCTAACAACAATCCTAACAACCTAACAACAAACAACACTAACCCCCTAAAAATAAACTACTCTAAACCCCTAACAACAAACAACCCTAACCCCCAACAACAAACAACCCTAAACCCCTAACAACAAACAACCCTAACCTTCTAACAACAAACAACCCTAACACCCTAACAAACAACAACACTAACCCCCTAACCACAAACAACACTAACACCCTAACAACAAAAACTACTAAACCCAAACAAGAAACAACCCTAAACCCCTAACAACAAACACTAACCCCCTAACAACAAACAACACTAAACCCTTAACAAGAAACTAACCTAACCCCATAACAACAAACAACCCTAACCTCCTAACAACAAACAACCTTAATCCCCTAACAACAAACAACCCTAAACCCCTAACAACAAACAACACTAACACCCTAACAACAAAAACCACTAAACCCCAACAAGAAATAACAGTAAACCCCTAACAACAAACACTAACCCCCTAACAACAAACAACACTAAACCACTAAAAACAAAAAACACTAAACCCCAACAATAAACAACACTAAACTCCTAACAACAAACACTAACCCCTAACAACAAACAACACCAAACCCCTAACAAGAAACTAACCTAACCCTGTAACAACAAACAGCCCTAACCTCCTAACAACAAACAAACTTAACCCCCTAACAACAAACAACCCTAAACCCCTAACAACAACCAATCCTAACCCCCTAACAACCAACAACGCTCACCCCCTAACCACAAACAGCACTAACACCCTAACCACAAACAACACTAACCGCGTAAGAACAAACAACACTAACCCCCTAACAACAAACAACACTAACACCCTAACAACAAAAAACACTAAACCCCAACAAGAAACAACACTAAACCCCAACAACAAACACTAACCGCCTAACAACAAACAACACCAAACCCCTAACAAGAAACTAACCTAACCCCGTAACAACAAACAACCCTAACCTCCTAACAACAAACAACCTTAAACCCCTAACAACAAACAACCCTAAACCCCTAACAACAAACAACACTAACACCCTAAAAACAAAAACCACTAAACCCCAACAAGAAGCAACACTAAACCCCTAACAACAAACACTAACCCCCTAACAACAAGCAACACTAAACCCCTAACAAGAAACTAACCTAACCCTATAACAACAAACAACCCTAACCTCCTAACAACAAACAACCTTAACCCCCTAACAGCAAACAACCCTAAATCCCCAACAACAAACAATCCTAACCCCCTAACAACCAACAACGCTCACACCCTAACAACAAACAACACTAACACCCTAACCACAAACAACACCAACCCCGTAGGAACAAACAACACTAACCCCCTAACAACAAACAACACTAACACCCTAACAGCAAAAACTACTAAACCCCAACAAGAAACAACCCTAAACCCCTAACAACAAACACCAACCCCCTAACAACAAACAAAACTAAACCCCTAACAAGAAACTAACCTAACCCTGTAACAACAAACAACCCTAACCTCCTAACAACAAACAACCCTAACCCCCTAACAAACAACAGCACTAACCCCCTAACCACAAACAACACTAACACCCTAACAACAAAAACTACTAAACCCCAACAAGAAACAACCCTAAACCCCTAACAACAAACACTAACCCCCTAACAACAAACAACACTAAACCCCTAACAAGAAACTAAACTAACCCCGTAACAACAAACAACCCTAAGCTCTTAACAACAAACAACCTGAACCCCCTAACAACAAACAACCCTAAACCCCTATCAACAAACAATCCTAACCCCCTAACAACCAACAACGCTCACCCCCTAACCGCAAACAGCACTAACACCCTAACCACAAACAACACTAACCCCCTGAGAACAAACAACACTAACCCCCTAACAACAAATAACACTAACACCCTAACAACAAAAACTACTAAACCCCAACAAGAAACAACCCAAACCCCTAACAACAAACACTAACCCCCTAACAACAAACAACACTAAACCCCTAACAAGAAACTAACCTAACCCCGTAACAACAAAAAACCCTAACCTCCTAAGAACAAACAACCTTAAACCCCTAACAACAAACAACCCTAAACCCCTAACAACAAACACTAACACCCTAACAACAAAAACCACTAAACCCCAACAAGAAACAACCCTAAACCCCTAACAACAAACACTAACCCCCAACAACAAACACTAAACCCCTAACAAGAAACTAACCTAACCCCGTAACAACAAACAACCTTAAACCCCTAACAACAAACAACCCTAAACCCCTAACAACAAACAACACTAACACCCTAACAACAAAAAACACTAAACCCCAACAAGAAACAACACTAAACCCCAACAACAAACACTAACCGCCTAACAACAAACAACACTAAACCCCTAACAAGAAACTAACCTAACCCTGTAACAACAAACAACCCTAACCTCTTAACAACAAACAACCTTAAACCCCTAACAACAAACAACCCTAAACCCCTAACAACAAACAAACCTAACCCCCTAACAACCAACAACGCTCACCCCCTAACCAGAATCAACACTAACACCCTAACCACAAACAACACTAACCCCGTAAGAACAAAAAACACTAACCCCCTAACAACAAACAACACCAACACCCTAACAACAAAAACTACTAAACCCCAACAAGAAACAATCCTGAACCCCTAACAACAAACACTAACCCCCTAACAACAAACAACACTAAACCCCTAACAAGAAACTAACCTAACCCCGTAACAACAAACAACCCTAACCTCCTAACAACAAACAACCTTAACCCCCTAACAACAAACAACCCTAAACCCCTAACAACAAACAACACTAACACCCTAACAACAAAAACCACTAAACTCTAACAGGAAACAACACTGAACCCCTAAGAAAAAACACTAACCCCCTAACAACAAAGAACACTAAACCCCTAAAAAGAAACTAACCTAACCCTGTAACAACAATCAACCCTAACCTCCTAACAACAAACAACCTTAACCCCCTAACAAGAAACAATCCTAAACCCCTAACAACAAACAATCCTAACCCACTAACAACCAACAACGCTCACCCCCTAACCACAAACAACACTAACACCCTAACAACAAAAACTACTAAGCCCCAACAAGAAAGAACCCTAAACCCCTAACAACAAAGACTAACCCCCTAACAACAAACAACACTAAACCCCTAACAAGAAACTAACCTAACCCCGTAACAACAAACAACGCTAACCTCCTAACAACAAAGACCTTAAACCCCTAACAACAAACAACCCTAAACCCCTAACAACAAACAACACTAACACCCTAACAACAAAAACCACTAAACCCCAAAAAGGAAAAACACTAAACCCCTAACAACAAACACTAACCCCCTAACAACAAACAACACTAAACCCCTAACAAGAAACTAACCTAACCCTGTAACAACAAACAGCCCTAACCTCCTAACAACAAACAACCTTAACACCCTAACAACAAACAACCCTAAACCCCTAACAACAACCAATCCTAACCCCCTAAGAACCAACAACGCTCACCCCCTAACCACAAACAGCACTAACACCCTAACCACAAACAACACTAACCCCGTAAGAACAAAGAACACTAACCCCCTAACCACAAACAACACTAACACCCTAACAACAAAAACTACTAAACCCCAACAAGAAACAACCCTAAACCCCTAACAACAAACACTAACCCCCTAACAACAAACAACACTAAACCCCTAACAAGAAACTAACCAAACCCCGTAACAACAAACAACCCTAACCTCCTAAAAACAAACAACCTTAAACCCCTAACAACAAACAACCCTAAACCCCTGACAACAAACAACACTAACACCCTAACAACAAAAAACACTAAACCCAAACAAGAAACAACACTAAACCCCTAACAACAAACACTAACCCCCTAACAACAAACAACACTAAACCCCTAACAAGAAACTAACCTAACCCTGTAACAACAAACAACCCTAACCTCCTAACAACAAACAACCGTAACCCCCTAACAACAAACAACCCTAAAACCCTAACAACAAACAATCCTAACCCCCTAACAACCAACAACGCTCACCTCCTATCCACAAACAACACTAACACCCTAACCACAAACAACACTAACCCCGTAAGAACAAACAACACTAACCCCCTAACAACAAACAACACTAACACCCTAACAACAAAAACTACTAAACCCCATCAAGAAACAACCCTGAACCCCTAACAACAAACACTAACCCCCTAACAACAAACAACACTAAACCCCTAACAAGAAACTAACCTAACCCCGTAACAACAAACAACCCTAACCTCCTAACAACAAACAACCTTAAACCCCTAACAACAAACAACCCTAAACCCCTAACAACAAACAACACTAACACCCTTACAACAAAAAACACTAAACTCTAACAGGAAACAACACTGAACCCCTAGCAAAAAACACTAACTCCCTAACAACAAACAACACTAAACCCCTAAAAAGAAACTAACCTAACCCTGTAACAACAAACAACCCTAACCTCCTAACAACAAACAACCTTAACCCCCTAACAAGAAACAATCCTAAACCCCTAACAACAAACAATCCTAACCCCCTAACAACCAACAACGCTCACCCCCTAACCACAAACAACACTAACACCCTAACCACAAACAACACTAACCCCGTAAGAACAAACTACACTAACCCCGTAACCACAAACAACACTAACACCCTAACAACAAAAACCACTAAGCCCCAAAAAGAAAAAACACTAAACCCCTAACAACAAACACTAACCCCCTAACAACAAACAACACTAAACCCCTAACAAGAAACTAACCTAACCCTGTAACAACAAACAACCCTAACCTTCTAACAACAAACAACCTTAAACCCCTAACAACAAACAACCCTAAACCCCTAACAACAAACAACACTAATACCCTAACAACAAAAAACACTAAACCCTAACAAGAAACAACACTAAACCCCTAACAACAAACACTAAAACCCTAACAACAAACAACACTAAACCCCTAACAAGAAACTAACCTAACCCTGTAACAACAAACAACCCTAACCTCCTGACAACAAACAACCTTAACCCCCTAACAACAAACAACACTAACATCCTAACAACAAAAACCACTAAACCCCAACAAGAAACAACACTAAACCCCTAACAACAAACACTAACCCCCTAACAACAAACAACACTAAACCCCTAACAAGAATCTAACTTAACACTGTAAGAACAAACAACACTAACCTCCTAACAACAAACAACCCTAACCCCCTAACGAACAACAACACTAACCCCCTAACCACAAACAACACTAACACCCTAACAACAAAAACCACTAAACCCCAACAAGAAACAACACTAAACCCCTAACAACAAACACTAACCCCCTAACAACAAACAACACTAAACCCCTAACAAGAAACTAACCTAACCCTGCAACAACAAACAACCCTAACCTCCTAACAACAAACAACCTTAACCCCCTAACAATAAACAACACTAACACCCTAACAAAAAAAACCATTAAACCCCAACAAGAAACAACACTAAACCCCTAACAACAAACACTAACCCCCTAACAACAAACAACACTAAACCCCTAACAAGAAACTAACCTAACCCTGTAACAACAAACAACCCTAACCTCCTAACAACAAACAACCTTAACCCCCTAACAGCAAACAACCCTAAATCCCTAACAACAAACAATCCTAACCCCCTAACAAACAACAACGCTCACCCCCTAACCAGAAACAGAACTAACATCCTAACCACAAACAACACTAACCCCGTAAGAACAAACAACACTAACCCCCTAACAACAAAGAACACTAACACCCTAACAACAAAAACTACTAAACCCCAACAAGAAACAACCCTAAACCCCTAACAACAAACACTAACTCCCTAACAACAAACAACACTAAACCCCTAACAAGAAACTAACCTAACCCCGTAACAACAAACAACCCTAACCTCCTAACAACAAACAACCTTAAACCCCTAACAACAAACAACCCTAAACCCCTAACAACAAACAACACTAACACCCTAACAAAAAAACCACTAAACCCCAACAAGAAACAACACTAAACCCCTAACAACAAACACTAACCCCCTAACAACAAACAACACTAAACCCCTAACAAGAAACTAACCTAACCCTGTAACAACAAACAGCCCTAACCTCCTAACAACAAACAACCTTAACACCCTAACAACAAACAACCCTAAACCCCTAACAACAACCAATCCTAACCCCCTAACAACCAACAACGCTAATCCCCTAACCACAAACAGCACTAACACCCTAACCACAAACAACACTAACCCCGTAAGAACAAAGAACACTAACCCCCTAACCACAAACAACACTAACACCCTAACAACAAAAACTACTAAACCAAAACAAGAAACAACCCTAAACCCCTAACAACAAACACTAACCCCCTAACAACAAACAACACTAAACCCCTAACAAGAAACTAACCTAACCCCGTAACAACAAACAACCCGAACCTCCTAACAACAAACAACCTTAAACCCCTAACAACAAACAACACTAAACCCCTGACAACAAACAACACTAACACCCTAACAACAAAAAACACTAAACCCCAACAAGAAACAACACTAAACCCCTAACAACAAACACTAACCCCCTAACAACAAACAACCCTAAACCCCTAACAACAAACAATCCTAACCCCCTAACAACCAACAACGCTCACCTCCTAACCACAAACAACACTAACATCCTAACCACAAACAACACTAACCCCGTAAGAAGAAACAACACTAACCCCCTAACAACAAACAACACTAACACCCTAACAACAAAAACTACTAAACCCCATCAAGAAACAACCCTGAACCCCTAACAACAAAAACTAACCCCCTACCAACACACAATACTAAACCCCTAAAAAGAAAGTAACCTAACCCCGTAACAACAAACAACAGTAACCTCCTAACAACAAACAACCTTAAACCCCTAACAACAAACAACCCTAAACCCCTAACAACAAACAAAACTAACACTCTAACAACAAAAACCACTAAACCCCAACAAGAAACACCACTAAACCTCTAACAACAAACACTAACCCCCTAACAACAAACAACACTAACACTCTAACAACAAAAACCACTAAACCCCAACAAGAAACAACACTAAACCCCTAACAACAAACAGTAACACCCTAACAGCAAACAACACTAAACCCCTAACAAGAAACTAACCTAACCAAGTAAGAACAAACAACCCTAACCTCCTAACAACAAACAACCCTAACACCCTAACAAACAACAACACTAACCCCCTAACCACAAACAACACTAACACCCTAACAACAAAAACCACTAAACCCCAACAAGAAACAACACTAAACCCCTAACAACAAACACTAACACCCTAACACCAAACAACACTAAACCCCTAACAAGAAACTAACCTAACCCCGTAACAACAAACAACCCTAACCTCCTAACAACAAACATCCTTAACCCCCTAACAACAAACAACCATAAACCCCTAACAACAAACAATCCTAAACCCTTAACAAGCAACAACGCTCACCCACTAACCACAAACAAAACTAACACCCTAACCACAAACAACACTAACCCCATAAGAACAAACACTAACCCCCTAAAAACAAACAACACTAACACCCTAACAACAAAAACTGCTAAACCCCAACAAGAAACAACCCCAAATCGCTAACAACAAACACTAACCCCCTAACAACAAACAACACTAAACCCCTAACAAGAAACTAACCTAACCCTGTAAAAACAAAAAACCCTAACCTCCTAACAACAAACAACCTTAAACCCCTAAAAACAAAAAACCCTAAATCCCTAACAACAAACAACACTAACACCCTAACAACAAAAACCACTAAACCCCAACAAGAAACAACACTAAACCCCTAACAACAAACACTAACCCCCTAACAACAAACAACACTAAGCCCCTAACAAGAAACTAACCTAACCCTGTAACAACAAACAACCCTAACCTCCTAACAACAAACAACCTTAAACCCCTAACAACAAACAACCCTAAATCCCCAACAACAAACAACACTAACACCCTAACAACAAAAAACACTAAACCCCAACAAGAAACAACACTAAACCCCTAACAACAAACACTAATCCCTAACAACAAACAACACCAAACCCCTAACAAGAAACTAACCTAACCCTGTAACAACAAACAGCCCTAACCTTCTAACAACAAACAAACTTAACCCCCTAACAACAAACAACCCTAAACCCCTAACAACAACAAATCCTAACCCCCTAACAACCAACAACGCTCACCCCCTAACCACAAACAGCACTAACACCCTAACCACAAACAACATTAACCCCCTAACAACAAACAACACTAACACCCTAACAACAAAAACCACTAAAGCCCAACAAGAAACAACCCTAAACCCCTAAATACAAACAACACTAACGCCCTAATCACAAACAACACTAACACCCTAACAACAAAAACCACTAAACCTCAACAAGAAACAAACCGAAAGCCCTAAATAGAAACAACACTAACCACCTAACAACAACCCTAACCCCCTAACAACAAACAACCCTAACCCCCAACAACAAACTACTCTAACCCACTAACAACAAACAACCCTAAGCCCCTAACAACAAAGAACCCGAACTCTCTAACAAGAAACAACACTAACCCCCTAAGAACAAAAAACACTAACCCCCTAACAACAAACACCACTAACCCCCTACCAACAATACTAACAACCTAACAACAAACAACACTAACCCCCTAAAAATAAACTACTCTAAACCCCTAACAACAAACAACCCTAAGCCCCTAACAAACAACAACACTAATCCCCTAACCACAAACAACACTAACACCCTAACAACAAAAACTACTAAACCCCAACAAGAAACAACCCTAAACCCCTAACAACAAACACTAACCCCCTAACAACAAACAACACTAAACACCTAACAAGAAACTAACCTAACCCCATAACAACAAACAACCCTAACCTCCTAACAACAAACAACCTTAAACCCCTAACAACAAACAACCCTAAACCCCTAACAACAAACAACACTAACACCCTAAAAACAAAAACCACTAAACCCCAACAAGAAACAACACTAAACCCCTAACAACAAACACTAACCCCCTAACAACAAACAACACTAAACCCCTAACAAGAAACTAACCTAACCCTATAACAACAAACAACCCTAACCTCCTAACAACAAACAACCTTAACCCCCTAACAGCAAACAACCCTAAATCCCCAACAACAAACAATCCTAACCCCCTAACAACCAACAACGCTCACCCCCTAACAACAAACAACACTAACACCCTAACCACAAACAACACTAACCCCGTAAGAACAAACAACACTAAACCCTAACAACAAACAACACTAAACCCCTAACAAGAAACTAACCTAACCCCGTAACAACAAACAACCCTAACCTCCTAACAACAAACAACCTTAAACCCCTAACAACAAACAACCCTAAACCCCTAACAACAAACAACACTAACACCCTAACAACAAAAACCACTAAACCCCAAAAAGAAAAAACACTAACCCCCTAACAACAAACACTAACCCCCTAACAACAAACAACACTAAACCCCTAACAAGAAACTAACCTAACCCTGTAACAACAAACAACCCTAACCTCCTAACAACAAACAACCTTAAACCCCTAACAACAAACAACTCTAAACCCAAAACAACAAACAACACTAACACCCTAACAACAAAAAACACTAAACCGTAACAAGAAACAACACTAAACCCCTAACAACAAACACTAAAACCCTAACAACAAACAACACTAAACCCGTAACAAGAAAATAACCTAACCCTATAACAACAAACAACCTAACCTCCTAACAACAAACAACCTTAACCCCCTAAAAACAAACAACACTAACACCCTAACAACAAAAACCACTAAACCCCAACAAGAAACAACACTAAACCCCTAACAGCAAACAACACTAACACCCTAACAACAAAAACCACTAAACCCCAAAAAGAAAAAACACTAAACCCCTAACAACAAACACTAACCCCCTAACAACAAACAGCACTAAACCCACGAACAACAACACTAACCCCCTAACCACAAACAACACTAACACCCTAACAACAAAAACCACTAAACCCCAACAAGAAACAACACTAAACCCCTAACAACAAACACTAACGCCCTAACAAGAAACAACACTAAACCCCTAACAAGAAACTTACCTAACCCTGCAAAAACAAACAACCCTAACCTCCTAACAAGAAACAACCTTAACCCCCTAAAAACAAAGAACACTAACACCCTAACAAAAAAACCACTAAACCCCAACAAGAAACAACACTAAACCCCTAACAACAAACTCTAACCCCCTAACAACAAACAACACTAAACCCCTAACAAGAAACTAACCTAACCCTGTAACAACAAACAACCCTAACCTCCTAACAACAAACAACCTTAACCCCCAACAGCAAACAACCCTAAATCCCTAACAACAAACAATCCTAACCCCCTAACAAACAACAACGCTCACCCAATAACCACAAACAGAACTAACACCCTAACCACAAACAACACTAACCCCGTAAGAACAAACAACACTAACCCCCTAACAACAAAAAACACTAACACCCTAACAACAAAAACTACTAAACCCCAACAAGAAACAACCCTAAACCCCTAACAACAAACACTAACCCCCTAACAACAAACAACACTAAACCCCTAACAAGAAACTAACCTAACCCCGGAACAACAAACAACCCTAACCTCCCAACAACAAACAACCTTAAACCCCTAACAACAAACAACCCTAAACCCCTAACTACAAACAACACTAACACCCTAACAAAAAAACCACTAAACCCCAACAAGAAACAACACTAAACCCCTAACAACAAACACTAACCCCCTAACAACAAACAACACTAAACCCCTAACAAGAAACTAACCTAACCCTGTAACAACAAACAGCCCTAACCTCCTAACAAAGAACAACCTTAACACCCTAACAACAAACAACCCTAAACCCCTAAAAACAACCAATCCTAACCCCCTAACAACCAACAACGCTGACCCCCTAACCAAAAACAGCACTAACACCCTAACCACAAACAACACTAACCCCGTAAGAACAAAGAACACTAACCCCCTAACCACAAACAACACTAACACCCTAACAACAAAAACTACTAAACCCCAATAAGAAACAACCCTAAACCCCTAACAACAAACACTAACCCCCTAACAACAAACAACACTAAACCCCTAACAAGAAACTAACCTAACCCTGTAACAACAAACAACCCTAACCTCCTAACAACAAACAACCTTAAACCCCTAACAACAAACAACCCTAAACCCCTGACAACAAACAACACTAACACCCTAACAACAAAAAACACTAAACCCCAACAAGAAACAACACTAAACCCCTAACAACAAACACTAACCCCCTAACAACAAACAACACTAAACCCCTAACAAGAAACTAACCTAACCCTGTAACAACAAACAACCCTAACCTCCTAACAACAAACAACCTTAACCCCCTAACAACAAACAACCCTAAACCCCTAACAACAAACAATCGTAACCCCCTAACAACCAACAACTCTCACCCCCTAACCACAAACAACACTAACCCCGTAAGAACAAACAACACTAACCAACTAACCACAAACAACACTAACACCCTAACAACAAAAACTACTAAACCCCAACAAGAAACAACCCTAAACCCCTAACAACAAACACTAACCCCCTAATCACAAACAACACTAACACCCTAACCACAAACAACACTAACCGCGTAAGAACAAACAACACTAACCCCCTAACAACAAACAACACTAACACCCTAACAACAAAAACTACTAAACCCCAACAAGAAACAACCCTAAACCCCTAACAACAAACACTAAACCCCTAACAACAAACAACGCTAAACCCCTAACAAGAAACTAACCTAACCCCGTAACAACAAACTACCCTAACCTCCTAACAACAAACAACCTTAAACCCCTAACAACAAACAACCCTAAACCCCTAACAACAAACAACACTAACACCCTAACAACAAAAAACACTAAACCCCAACAAGAAACAACACTAAACCCCAACAACAAACACTAACCGCCTAACAACAAATAACAATAAACCCCTAACAAGAAACTAACCTAACCCTGTAACAACAAACAACCCTAAACTCTTAACAACAAACAACCTTAACCCCCTAACAACAAACAACCCTAAACCCCTAACAACAAACAATCCTAACCCCCTAACAACCAACAACGCTCACCCCCTAACCAGAATCAACACTAACACCCTAACCACAAACAACACTAACCCCGTAAGAACAAAAAACACTAACCCCCTAACAACAAACAACACCAACACCCTAACAACAAAAACTACTAAACCCCAACAAGAAACAACCCTGAACCCCTAACAACAAACACTAACCCCCTAACAACAAACAACACTAAACCCCTAACAAGAAACTAACCTAACCCCGTAACAACAAACAACCCTAACCTCCTAACAACAAACAACCTTAAACCCCTAACAACAAACAACCCTAAACCCCTAACAACAAACAACACTAACACCCTAACAACAAAAACCACTAAACTCTAACAGGAAACAACACTGAACCCCTGACAAAAAACACTAAGCCCCTAACAACAAACAACACTAAACCCCTAAAAAGAAACTAACCTAACCCTGTAACAACAAACAACCCTAACCTCCTAACAACAAACAACCTTAACCCCCTAACAAGAAACAATCCTAAACCCCTAACAACAAACAATCCTAACCCCCTAACAACCAACAACGCTCACCCCCTAACCACAAACAACACTAACACCCTAACCAGAAACAACACTAACCCCGTAAGAACAAACAACACTAACCCCGTAACCACAAACAACACTAACACCCTAACAACAAAAACTACTAAGCCCCAACAAGAAAGAACCCTAAACCCCTAACAACAAAGACTAACCCCCTAACAACAAAAAACACTAAACCCCTAACAAGAAACTAACCTAACCCCGTAACAACAAACAACCCTAACCTCCTAACAACAAACAACCTTAAACCCCTAACAACAGACAACCCTAAACTCCTAACAACAAACAACACTAACACCCTAACAACAAAAACGACTAAAGCCGAACAAGAAACAACCCTAAACCCCTAAAGACAAACAACACTAACCCCCTAACAACAAACAACACAAACGCCCTAACAACAAAAACTACTAAAACCCACCAAGAAACAACCCTAAACCCCTAAAGACAAACAACACTAACCCCCTAACAACAAACAACACAAACGCCCTAACAACAAAAACTACTAAACCCCAACAAGAAACAACCCTAAACCCCTAACAACAAACACTAACCCCCTAACAACAAACAACACTAAACCCCTAACAAGAAACTAACCTAACTCTGTAACAACAAACAACCCTAACCTCCTAACAACAAACAACCTTAAACCCCTAACAACAAACAACCCTAAACCCCTAACAACAAACAACACTAACACCCTAACAACAAAAACCACTAAACTCTAACAGGAAACAACACTGAACCCCTAACAAAAAACACTAACCCCCTAAAAACAAACAACACTAAACCCCTAAAAAGAAACTAACCTAACCCTGTAACAACAAACAACCCTAACCTCCTAACAACAAACAACCTTAACCCCCTAACAAGAAACAATCCTAAACCCCTAACAACAAACAATTCTAACCCCCTAACAACCAACAACGCTCACCCCCTAACCACAAACAACACTAACACCCTAACCACAAACAACACTAACCCCGTAAGAACAAACACTAACCCCTAACCACAAACAACACTAACACCCTAACAACAAAAACTACTAAGCCCCAACAAGAAAGAACCCTAAACCCCTAACAACAAAGACTGACCCCCTAACAACAAACAACACTAAACCCCTAACAAGAAACTAACCTAACCCCGTAACAACAAACAACCCTAACCTCCTAACAACAAACAACCTTAAACCCCTAACAACAAACAACCCTAAACCCCTAACAACAAACAACACTAACACCCTAACAACAAAAACCACTAAACCCCAAAAAGAAAAAACACTAAACCCCTAACAACAAACACTAACCCCCTAACAACAAACAACACTAAACCCCTAACAAGAAACTAACCTAACCCTGTAACAACAAACAACCCTAACCTCCTAACAACAAACAACCTTAAACCCCCAACAACAAACAACCCTAAACCCCTAACAACAAACAACACTAACACCCTAACAACAAAAAACACTAAACCCTAACAAGAAACAACACTAAACCCCTAACAACAAACACTAAAACCCTAACAACAAACAACACTAAACCCCTAACAAGAAACTAACCTAACCCTGTAACAACAAACAACCCTAACCTCCTCACAACAAACAACCTTAACCCCCTAACAACAAACAACACTAACACCCTAACAACAAAAACCACTAAACCCCTACAAGAAACAACTCTAAACCCCTAACAACAAACACTAACCTCCTAACAACAAACAACACTAAACCCCTAACAAGAAACTAACCTAACCCTGTAACAACAAACAACCCTAACCTCCTAACAACAAACAACCTTAACCCCCTAACAGCAAACAACCCTAAATCCCTAACAACAAACAATCCTAACACCCTAACAAACAACAACGCTCACCACCAAACCACAAACAGCACTAACACCCTAACCACAAACAACACTAACCCCGTAAGAACAAACAACACTAACCCCCTAACAACAAACAACACTAACACCCTAACAACAAAAACTACTAAACCCCAACAAGAAACAACCCTAAACCCCTAACAACAAACACTAACCCCCAACAACAAACACTAAACCCCTGACAAGAAACTAACCTAACCCCGTAACAACAAACAACCTTAAACCCCTAACAACAAACAACCCTAAACCCCTAACAACAAACAACACTAACACCCTAACAACAAAAAACACTAAACCCCAACAAGAAACAACACTAAACCCCAACAACAAACACTAACCGCCTAACAACAAACAACACTAAACCCCTAACAAGAAACTAACCTAACCCTGTAACAACAAACAACCCTAACCTCTTAACAACAAACAACCTTAAACCCCTAACAACAAACAACCCTAAACCCCTAACAACAAACAATCCTAACCCCCTAACAACCAACAACGCTCACCCCCTAACCAGAATCAACACTAACACCCTAACCACAAACAACACTAACCCCGAAAGAACAAAAAACACTAACCCCCTAACAACAAACAACACCAACACCCTAACAACAAAAACTACTAAACCCCAACAAGAAACAACCCTGAACCCCTAACAACAAACACTAACCCCCTAAAAAGAAACAACACTAAACCCCTAACAAGAAACTAACCTAACCCCGTAACAACAAACAACCCTAACCTCCTAACAACAAACAACCTTAACCCCCTAACAACAAACAACCCTAAACCCCTAACAACAAACAACACTAACACCCTAACAATAAAAAACACTAAACTCTAACAGGAAACAACACTGAACCCCTAAGAAAAAACACTAACCCCCTAACAACAAAGAACACTAAACCCCTATAAAGAAACTAACCTAACCCTGTAACAACAATCAACCCTAACCTCCTAACAACAAACAACCTTAACCCCCTAACAAGAAACAATCCTAAACCACTAACAACAAACAATCCTAACCCACTAACAACCAACAACGCTCACCCCCTAACCACAAACAACACTAACCCCGTAAGAACAAACACTAACCCCCTAACAACAAACAACAGTAACACCCTAACAACAAAAACTTCTAAACCCCAACAAGAAACAACCCTAAACCCCTAACAACAAACACTAACCCCTAACAACAAACAACACTAAACCCCTAACAAGAAACTAACCTAACCCCGTAACAACAAACAACCCTAACCTCCTAACAACAAACAACATTAAACCCCTAACAACAAACAACCCTAAACAACTAACAACAAACAACACTAACACCCTAAGAAAAAAACCACTAAACCCCAACAAGAAACAACACTAAACCCCTAACAACAAGCACTAACCCCCTAACAACAAACAACACTAAACCCCTAACAAGAAACTAACCTAACCCTGTAACAACAAACAACCCTAACCTCCTAACAACAAACAACCGTAACCCCCTAACAACAAACAACCCTAAAACCCTAACAACAACCAATCCTAACCCCCTAAGAACCAACAACGCTCACCCCCTAACCACAAACAGCACTAACACCCTAACCACAAACAACACTAACCCCGTAAGAACAAAGAACACTAACCCCCTAACCACAAACAACACTAACACCCTAACAACAAAAACTACTAAACCCCAACAAGAAACAACCCTAAACCCCTAACAACAAACACTAACCCCCTAACAACAAACAACACTAAACCCCTAACAAGAAACTAACCTAACCCCGTAACAACAAACAACCCTAACCTCCTAACAACAAACAACCTTAAACCCCTAACAACAAACAACCCTAAACCCCTGACAACAAACAACACTAACACCCTAACAACAAAAAACACTAAACCCCAACAAGAAACAACACTGAACCCCTAACAACAAACACTAACCCCCTAACAACAAACAACACTAAACCCCTAACAAGAAACTAACCTAACCGTGTAACAACAAACAACCCTAACCTCCTAACAACAAACAACCTTAACCCCCTAACAACAAACAACCCTAAAACCCTAACAACAAACAATCCTAACCCCCTAACAACCAACAACGCTCACCTCCTATCCACAAACAACACTAACACTCTAACCACAAACAACACTAACCCCGTAAGAACAAACAACACTAACCCCCTAACAACAAACAACACTAACACCCTAACAACAAAAACTACTAAACCCCACCAAGAAACAACCCTGAACCCCTAACAACAAACACTAACCCCCTAACAACAAACAACACTAAACCCCTAACAAGAAACTAACCTAACCCCGTAACAACAAACAACGCTAACCTCCTAACAACAAACAACCTTAAACCCCTAACAACAAACAACCCTAAACCCCTGACAACAAACAACACTAACACCCTAACAACAAAAAACACTAAACCCCAACAAGAAACAACACTAAACCCCTAACAACAAACACTAACCCCCTAACAACAAACAACACTAAACCCCTAACAAGAAACTAACCTAACCCTGTAACAAGAAACAACCCTAACCTCCTAAAAACAAACAACCTTAACCCCCTAACAACAAACAACCCTAAACCCCTAACAACAAACAATCGTAACCCCCTAACAACCAACAACTCTCACCATCTAACCACAAACAACACTAACCCCGTAAGAACAAACAACACTAACCAACTAACCACAAACAACACTAACACCCTAACAACAAAAACTACTAAACCCCAACAAGAAACAACCCTAAACCCCTAACAACAAACACTAACCCCCTAATCACAAACAACACTAACACCCTAACCACAAACAACACTAACCGCGTAAGAACAAACAACACTAACCGCCTAACAACAAACAACACTAACACCCTAAGAACAAAAACTACTAAACCCCAACAAGAAACAACCCTAAACCCCTAACAACAAACACTAAACCCCTAACAACAAACAACGCTAAACCCCTAACAAGAAACTAACCTAACCCCGTAACAACAAACAACCCTAACCTCCTAACAATAAACAACCTTAAACCCCTAACAACAAACAACCCTAAACCCCTAACAACAAACAACACTAACACCCTAACAACAAAAAACACTAAACCCCAACAAGAAACAACACTAAACCCCAACAACAAACACTAACTGCCTAACAACAAATAACACTAAACCCCTAACAAGAAACTAACCTAACCCTGTAACAACAAACAACCCTAAACTCTTAACAACAAACAACCTTAACCCCCTAACAACAAACAACCCTAAACCCCTAACAACAAACAATCCTAACCCCCTAACAACCAACAACGCTCACCCCCTAACCAGAATCAACACTAACACCCTAACCACAAACAACACTAACCCCGTAAGAACAAAAAACACTAACCCCCTAACAACAAACAACACTAAACCCCTAACAAGAAACTAACCTAACCCCGTAACAACAAACAACCCTAACCTCCTAACAACAAACAACCTTAAACCCCTAACAACAAACAACCCTAAACCCCTAACAACAAACAACACTAACACCCTAACAACAAAAACCACTAAACTCTAACAGGAAACAACACTGAACCCCTGACAAAAAACACTAAGCCCCTAACAACAAACAACACTAAACCCCTAAAAAGAAACTAACCTAACCCTGTAACAACAAACAACCCTAACCTCCTAACAACAAACAACCTTAACCCCCTAACAAGAAACAATCCTAAACCCCTAACAACAAACAATCCTAACCCCCTAACAACCAACAACGCTCACCCCCTAACCACAAACAACACTAACACCCTAACCACAAACAACACTAACCCCGTAAGAACAAACAACACTAACCCCGTAACCACAAACAACACTAACACCCTAACAACAAAAACTACTAAGCCCCAACAAGAAAGAACCCTAAACCCCTAACAACAAAGACTAACCCCCTAACAACAAAAAACACTAAACCCCTAACAAGAAACTAACCTAACCCCGTAACAACAAACAACCCTAATCTCCTAACAACAAACAACCTTAAACCCCGAACAACAAACAACCCTAAACTCCTAACAACAAACAACACTAACACCCTAACAACAAAAACGACTAAAGCCGAACAAGAAACAACCCTAAACCCCTAAAGACAAACAACACTAACCCCCTAACAACAAACAACACAAACGCCCTAACAACAAAAACTACTAAAACCCACCAAGAAACAACCCTAAACCCCTAAAGACAAACAACACTAACCCCCTAACAACAAACAACACAAACGCCCTAACAACAAAAACTACTAAACCCCAACAAGAAACAACCCTAAACCCCTAACAACAAACACTAACCCCCTAACAACAAACAACACTAAACCCCTAACAAGAAACTAACCTAACCCTGTAACAACAAACAACCCTAACCTCCTAACAACAAACAACCTTAAACCCCTAACAACAAACAACCCTAAACCCCTAACAACAAACAACACTAACACCCTAACAACAAAAACCACTAAACTCTAACAGGAAACAACACTGAACCCCTAACAAAAAACACTAACCCCCTAAAAACAAACAACACTAAACCCCTAAAAAGAAACTAACCTAACCCTGTAACAACAAACAACCCTAACCTCCTAACAACAAACAACCTTAACCCCCTAACAAGAAACAATCCTAAACCCCTAACAACAAACAATTCTAACCCCCTAACAACCAACAACGCTCACCCCCTAACCACAAACAACACTAACACCCTAACCACAAACAACACTAACCCCGTAAGAACAAACAACACTAACCCCTAACCACAAACAACACTAACACCCTAACAACAAAAACTACTAAGCCCCAACAAGAAAGAACCCTAAACCCCTAACAACAAAGACTGACCCCCTAACAACAAACAACACTAAACCTCTAACAAGAAACTAACCTAACCCCGTAACAACAAACAACCCTAACCTCCTAACAACAAACAACCTTAAACCCCTAACTACAAACAACCCTAAACCCCTAACAACAAACAACACTAACACCCTAACAACAAAAACCACTAAACCCCAAAAAGAAAAAACACTAAACCCCTAACAACAAACACTAACCCCCTAACAACAAACAACACTAAACCCCTAACAAGAAACTAACCTAACCCTGTAACAACAAACAACCCTAACCTCCTAACAACAAACAACCTTAAACCCCCAACAACAAACAACCCTAAACCCCTAACAACAAACAACACTAACACCCTAACAACAAAAAACACTAAACCCTAACAAGAAACAACACTAAAACCCTAACAACAAACACTAAAACCCTAACAACAAACAACACTAAACCCCTAACAAGAAACTAACCTAACCCTGTAACAACAAACAACCCTAACCTCCTAACAACAAACAACCTTAACCCCCTAACAACAAACAACACTAACACCCTAACAACAAAAACCACTAAACCCCTACAAGAAACAACTCTAAACCCCTAACAACAAACACTAAACCCCTAACAACAAACAACACTAAACCCCTAACAAGAAACTAACCTAACCCTGTAACAACAAACAACCCTAACATCCTAACAACAAACAACCTTAAACCCCTGACAACAAACAACCCTAAACCCCTAACAACAAACAACACTAACACCCTAACAACAAAAAACACTAAACCCTAACAAGAAACAACACTAAACCCCTAACAACAAACACTAAAACCCTAACAACAAACAACACTAAACCCCTAACAAGAAACTAACCTAACCCTGTAACAACAAACAACCCTAACCTCCTAACAACAAACAACCTTAACCCCCTAACAGCAAACTACCCTAAATCCCTAACAACAAACAATGCTAACCCCCTAACAAACAACAACGCTCACCCCCTAACCATAAACAGCACTAACACCCTAACCACAAACAACACTAACCCCGTAAGAACAAACACTAAACCCCTAACAACAAACAACAGTAACACCCTAACAACAAAAACTTCTAAACCCCAACAAGAAACAACCCTAAACCCCTAACAACAAACACTAACCCCTAACAACAAACAACACTAAACCCCTAACAAGAAACTAACCTAACCCCGTAACAACAAACAACCCTAACCTCCTAACAACAAACAACATTAAACCCCTAACAACAAACAACCCTAAACAACTAACAACAAACAACACTAACACCCTAAGAAAAAAACCACTAAACCCCAACAAGAAACAACACTAAACCCCTAACAACAAACACTAACCCCCTAACAACAAACAACACTAAACCCCTGACAAGAAACTAACCTAACCCTGTAACAACAAACAGCCCTAACCTCCTAACAACAAACAACCTTAACACTCTAACAACAAACAACCCTAAACCCCTAACAACAACCAATCCTAACCCCCTAAGAACCAACAACGCTCACCCCCTAACCACAAACAGCACTAACACCCTAACCACAAACAACACTAACCCCGTAAGAACAAAGAACACTAACCCCCTAACCACAAACAACACTAACACCCTAACAACAAAAACTACTAAACCCCAACAAGAAACAACCCTAAACCCCTAACAACAAACACTAACCCCCTAACAACAAACAACACTAAACCCCTAACAAGAAACTAACCTAACCCCGTAACAACAAACAACCCTAACCTCCTAACAACAAACAACCTTAAACCCCTAACAACAAACAACCCTAAACCCCTGACAACAAACAACACTAACACCCTAACAACAAAAAACACTAAACCCCAACAAGAAACAACACTAAACCCCTAACAACAAACACTAACCCCCTAACAACAAACAACACTAAACCCCTAACAAGAAACTAACCTAACCCTGTAACAACAAACAACCCTAACCTCCTAACAACAAACAACCGTAACCCCCTAACAACAAACAACCCTAAAACCCTAACAACAAACAATCCTAACCCCCTAACAACCAACAACGCTCACCTCCTATCCACAAACAACACTAACACCCTAACCACAAACAACACTAACCCCGTAAGAACAAACAACACTAACCCCCTAACAACAAACAACACTAACACCCTAACAACAAAAACTACTAAACCCCAACAAGAAACAACCCTGAACCCCTAACAACAAACACTAACCCCCTAACAACAAACAACACTAAACCCCTAACAAGAAACTAACCTAACCCCGTAACAACAAACAACCCTAACCTCCTAACAACAAACAACCTTAAACCCCTAACAACAAACAACCCTAAACCCCTAACAACAAACAACACTAACACCCTAACAACAAAAAACACTAAACCCCAACAAGAAACAACACTAAACCCCTAACAACAAACACTAACCCCCTAACAACAAACAACACTAAACCCCTAACAAGAAACTAACCTAACCCTGTAACAACAAACAACCCTAACCTCCTAACAACAAACAACCGTAACCCCCTAACAACAAACAACCCTAAACCCCTAACAACAAACAATCCTAACCCACTAACAACCAACAACGCTCACCTCCTAACCACAAACAACACTAACATCCTAACCACAAACAACACTAACCCCGTAAGAACAAACAACACTAACCCCCTAAAAACAAACAACACTAACACCCTAACAACAAAAACTACTAAACCCCATCAAGAAACAACCCTGAACCCCTAACAACAAAAACTAACCCCCTACCAACACACAATACTAAACCCCTAAAAAGAAAGTAACCTAACCCCGTAACAACAAACAACAGTAACCTCCTAACAACAAACAACCTTAAACCCCTAACAACAAACAACCCTAAACCCCTAACAACAAACAAAACTAACACTCTAACAACAAAAACCACTAAACCCCAACAAGAAACAACACTAAACCTCTAACAACAAACACTAACCCCCTAACAACAAACAACACTAACACTCTAACAACAAAAACCACTAAACCCCAACAAGAAACAACACTAAACCCCTAACAACAAACAGTAACACCCTAACAGCAAACAACACTAAACCCCTAACAAGAAACTAACCTAACCAAGTAAGAACAAACAACCCTAACCTCCTAACAACAAACAACCCTAACACCCTAACAAACAACAACACTAACCCCCTAACCACAAACAACACTAACACCCTAACAACAAAAACCACTAAACCCCAACAAGAAACAACACTAAACCCCTAACAACAAACACTAACACCCTAACACCAAACAACACTAAACCCCTAACAAGAAACTAACCTAACCCCGTAACAACAAACAACCCTAACCTCCTAACAACAAACATCCTTAACCCCCTAACAACAAACAACCATAAACCCCTAACAACAAACAATCCTAAACCCCTAACAAGCAACAACGCTCACCCACTAACCACAAACAAAACTAACCGCCTAACAACAAACAACACTAAACCCCTAACAAGAAACTAACCTAACCCCGTAAAAACAAAAAACCCTTACCTCCTAACAACAACCTTAAACCCCTAAAAACAAACAACCCTAAATCACTAACAACAAACAACACTAACACCCTAACAACAAAAACCACTAAACCCCAACAAGAAACAACACTAAACCCCTAACAACAAACAACACTAAGCCCCTAACAAGAAACTAACCTAACCCTGTAACAACAAACAACCCTAACCTCCTAACAACAAACAACCTTAAACCCCTAACAACAAACAACCCTAAATCCCCAACAACAAACAACACTAACACCCTAACAACAAAAAACACTAAACCCCAACAAGAAACAACACTAAACCCCTAACAACAAACACTAATCCCTAACAACAAACAACACCAAACCCCTAACAAGAAACTAACCTAACCCTGTAACAACAAACAGCCCTAACCTCCTAACAACAAACAAACTTAACCCCCTAACAACAAACAACCCTAAACCCCTAACAACAACAAATCCTAACCCCCTAACAACCAACAACGCTCACCCCCTAACCACAAACAGCACTAACACCCTAACCACAAACAACATTAACCCCCTAACAACAAACAACACCAACACCCTAACAACAAAAACCACTAAAGCCCAACAAGAAACAACCCTAAACCCCTAAATACAAACAACACTAACGCCCTAACCACAAACAACACTAACACCCTAACAACAAAAACCACTAAACCTCAACAAGAAACAAACCGAAAGCCCTAAATAGAAACAACACTAACCACCTAACAACAACCCTAACCCCCTAACAACAAACAACCCTAACCCCCAACAACAAACTACTCTAACCCACTAACAACAAACAACCCTAAGCCCCTAACAACAAAGAACCCGAACTCTCTAACAAGAAACAACACTAACCCCCTAAGAACAAAAAACACTAACCCCCTAACAACAAACACCACTAACCCCCTACCAACAATACTAACAACCTAACAACAAACAACACTAACCCCCTAAAAATAAACTACTCTAAACCCCTAACAACAAACAACCCTAACCCCCTAACAAACAACAACACTAACCCCCTAACCACAAACAACACTAACACCCTAACAACAAAAACTACTAAACCCCAACAAGAAACAACCCTAAACCCCTAACAACAAACACTAACCCCCTAACAACAAACAACACTAAACACCTAACAAGAAACTAACCTAACCCCATAACAACAAACAACCCTAACCTCCTAACAACAAACAACCTTAAACCCCTAACAACAAACAACCCTAAACCCCTAACAACAAACAACACTAACACCCTAAAAACAAAAACCACTAAACCCCAACAAGAAACAACACTAAACCCCTAACAACAAACACTAACCCCCTAACAACAAACAACACTAAACCCCTAACAAGAAACTAACCTAACCCTATAACAACAAACAACCCTAACCTCCTAACAACAAACAACCTTAACCCCCTAACAGCAAACAACCCTAAATCCCCAACAACAAACAATCCTAACCCCCTAACAACCAACAACGCTCACCCCCTAACAACAAACAACACTAACACCCTAACCACAAACAACACTAACCCCGTAAGAACAAACAACACTAACCCCCTAACAACAAACAACACTAAACCCCTAACAAGAAACTAACCTAACCCCGTAACAACAAACAACCCTAACCTCCTAACAACAAACAACCTTAAACCCCTAACTACAAACAACCCTAAACCCCTAACAACAAACAACACTAACACCCTAACAACAAAAACCACTAAACCCCAAGAAGAAAAAACACTAAACCCCTAACAACAAACACTAACCCCCTAACAACAAACAACACTAAACCCCTAACAAGAAACTAACCTAACCCTGTAACAACAAACAACCCTAACCTCCTAACAACAAACAACCTTAAACCCCTAACAACAAACAACTCTAAACCCAAAACAACAAACAACACTAACACCCTAACAACAAAAAACACTAAACCGTAACAAGAAACAACACTAAACCCCTAACAACAAACACTAAAACCCTAACAACAAACAACACTAAACCCGTAACAAGAAAATAACCTAACCCTATAACAACAAACAACCCTAACCTCCTAACAAGAAACAACCTTAACCCCCTAAAAACAAACAACACTAACACTCTAACAACAAAAACCACTAAACCCCAACAAGAAACAACACTAAACCCGTAACAGCAAACACTAACCCCCTAACAACAAACAACACTAAACCCCTAACAAGAAACTAACTTAACACTGTAAGAACAAACAACACTAACCTCCTAACAACAAACAACCCTAACCCCCTAACGAACAACAACACTAACCCCCTAACCACAAACAACACTAACACCCTAACAACAAAAACCACTAAACCCCAAAAAGAAAAAACACTAAACCCCTAACAACAAACACTAACCCCCTAACAACAAACAGCACTAAACCCACGAACAACAACACTAACCCCCTAACCACAAACAACACTAACACCCTAACAACAAAAACCACTAAACCCCAACAAGAAACAACACTAAACCCCTAACAACAAACACTAACGCCCTAACAACAAACAACACTAAACCCCTAACAAGAAACTTACCTAACCCTGCAAAAACAAACAACCCTAACCTCCTAACAACAAACAACCTTAACCCCCTAACAACAAAGAACACTAACACCCTAACAAAAAAACCACTAAACCCCAACAAGAAACAACACTAAACCCCTAACAACAAACTCTAACCCCCTAACAACAAACAACACTAAACCCCTAACAAGAAACTAACCTGACCCTGTAACAACAAACAACCCTAACCTCCTAACAACAAACAACCTTAACCCCCAACAGCAAACAACCCTAAATCCCTAACAACAAACAATCCTAACCCCCTAACAAACAACAACGCTCACCCAATAACCACAAACAGAACTAACACCCTAACCACAAACAACACTAACCCCGTAAGAACAAACAACACTAACCCCCTAACAACAAAAAACACTAACACCCTAACAACAAAAACTACTAAACCCCAACAAGAAACAACCCTAAACCCCTAACAACAAACACTAACCCCCTAACAACAAACAACACTAAACCCCTAACAAGAAACTAACCTAACCCCGGAACAACAAACAACCCTAATCTCCCAACAACAAACAACCTTAAACCCCTAACAACAAACAACCCTAAACCCCTAACTACAAACAACACTAACACCCTAACAAAAAAACCACTAAACCCCAACAAGAAACAACACTAAACCCCTAACAACAAACACTAACCCCCTAACAACAAACAACACTAAACCCCTAACAAGAAACTAACCTAACCCTGTAACAACAAACAGCCCTAACCTCCTAACAAAAAACAACCTTAACACCCTAACAACAAACAACCCTAAACCCCTAACAACAACCAATCCTAACCCCCTAACAACCAACAACGCTGACCCCCTAACCACAAACAGCACTAACACCCTAACCACAAACAACACTAACCCCGTAAGAACAAAGAACACTAACCCCCTAACCACAAACAACACTAACACCCTAACAACAAAAACTACTAAACCCCAACAAGAAACAACCCTAAACCCCTAACAACAAACACTAACCCCCTAACAACAAACAACACTAAACCCCTAACAAGAAACTAACCTAACCCTGTAACAACAAACAACCCTAACCTCCTAAAAACAAACAAACTTAAACCCCTAACAACAAACAACCCTAAACCCCTGACAACAAACAACACTAACACCCTAACAACAGAAAACACTAAACCCCAACAAGAAACAACACTAAACCCCTAACAACAAACACTAACCCCCTAACAACAAACAACACTAAACCCCTAACAAGAAACTAACCTAACCCTGTAACAACAAACAACCCTAACCTCCTAACAACAAACAACCTTAACCCCCTAACAACAAACAACCCTAAACCCCTAACAACAAACAATCCTAACCCCCTAACAACCAACAACGCTCACCTCCTAACCACAAACAACACTAACACCCTAACCACAAACAACACTAACCCTGTAAGAACAAACAACACTAACCCCCTAACAACAAACAACACTAACACCCTAACAACAAAAACTACTAAACCCCATCAAGAAACAACCCTGAACCCCTAACAACAAACACTAACCCCCTACGAACACACAATACTAAACCCCTAAAAAGAAAGTAACCTAACCCCGTAACAACAAACAACAGTAACCTCCTAACAACAAACAACCTTAAACCCCTAACAACAAACAACCCTAAACCCCTAACAACAAACAAAACTAACACTCTAACAACAAAAACCACTAAACCCCAACAAGAAACAACACTAAACCCCTAACAACAAACACTAACCCCCTAACAACAAACAACACTAACACTCTAACAACAAAAACCACTAAACCCCAACAAGAAACAACACTAAACCCCTAACAACAAACACTAACACCCTAACAACAAACAACACTAAACCCCTAACAAGAAACTAACCTAACCAAGTAAGAACAAACAACCCTAACCTCCTAACAACAAACAACCCTAACACCCTAAGAAACAACAACACTAACCCCCTAACCACAAACAACACTAACACCCTAACAAAAAAACCACTAAACCCCAACAAGAAACAACACTAAACCCCTAACAACAAACACTAACCCCCTAACAACAAACAACACTAAACCCCTAACAAGAAACTAACCTAACCCTGTAACAACAAACAGCCCTAAACTCCTAACAAAAAACAACCTTAACACCCTAACAACAAACAACCCTAAACCCCTAACAACAACCAATCCTAACCCCCTAACAACCAACAACGCTGACCCCCTAACCACAAACAGCACTAACACCCTAACCACAAACAACACTAACCCCGTAAGAACAAAGAACACTAACCCCCTAACCACAAACAACACTAACACCCTAACAACAAAAACCACTAAACCCCAACAAGAAACAACACTAAACCCCTAACAACAAACACTAACGCCCTAACAACAAACAACACTAAACCCCTAACAAGAAACTTACCTAACCCTGCAAAAACAAACAACCCTAACCTCCTAACAACAAACAACCTTAACCCCCTAACAACAAAGAACACTAACACCCTAACAAAAAAACCACTAAACCCCAACAAGAAACAACACTAAACCCCTAACAACAAACTCTAACCCCCTAACAACAAACAACACTAAACCCCTAACAAGAAACTAACCTGACCCTGTAACAACAAACAACCCTAACCTCCTAACAACAAACAACCTTAACCCCCTAACAGCAAACAACCCTAAATCCCCAACAACAAACAATCCTAACCCCCTAACAACCAACAACGCTCACCCCCTAACAACAAACAACACTAACACCCTAACCACAAACAACACTAACCCCGTAAGAACAAACAACACTAACCCCCTAACAACAAACAACACTAAACCCCTAACAAGAAACTAACCTAACCCCGTAACAACAAACAACCCTAACCTCCTAACAACAAACAACCTTAAACCCCTAACTACAAACAACCCTAAACCCCTAACAACAAACAACACTAACACCCTAACAACAAAAACCACTAAACCCCAAGAAGAAAAAACACTAAACCCCTAACAACAAACACTAACCCCCTAACAACAAACAACACTAAACCCCTAACAAGAAACTAACCTAACCCTGTAACAACAAACAACCCTAACCTCCTAACAACAAACAACCTTAAACCCCTAACAACAAACAACTCTAAACCCAAAACAACAAACAACACTAACACCCTAACAACAAAAAACACTAAACCGTAACAAGAAACAACACTAAACCCCTAACAACAAACACTAAAACCCTAACAACAAACAACACTAAACCCGTAACAAGAAAATAACCTAACCCTATAACAACAAACAACCCTAACCTCCTAACAACAAACAACCTTAACCCCCTAAAAACAAACAACACTAACACTCTAACAACAAAAACCACTAAACCCCAACAAGAAACAACACTAAACCCGTAACAGCAAACACTAACCCCCTAACAACAAACAACACTAAACCCCTAACAAGAAACTAACTTAACACTGTAAGAACAAACAACACTAACCTCCTAACAACAAACAACCCTAACCCCCTAACGAACAACAACACTAACCCCCTAACCACAAACAACACTAACACCCTAACAACAAAAACCACTAAACCCCAAAAAGAAAAAACACTAAACCCCTAACAACAAACACTAACCCCCTAACAACAAACAGCACTAAACCCACGAACAACAACACTAACCCCCTAACCACAAACAACACTAACACCCTAACAACAAAAACCACTAAACCCCAACAAGAAACAACACTAAACCCCTAACAACAAACACTAACGCCCTAACAACAAACAACACTAAACCCCTAACAAGAAACTTACCTAACCCTGCAAAAACAAACAACCCTAACCTCCTAACAACAAACAACCTTAACCCCCTAACAACAAAGAACACTAACACCCTAACAAAAAAACCACTAAACCCCAACAAGAAACAACACTAAACCCCTAACAACAAACTCTAACCCCCTAACAACAAACAACACTAAACCCCTAACAAGAAACTAACCTGACCCTGTAACAACAAACAACCCTAACCTCCTAACAACAAACAACCTTAACCCCCAACAGCAAACAACCCTAAATCCCTAACAACAAACAATCCTAACCCCCTAACAAACAACAACGCTCACCCAATAACCACAAACAGAACTAACACCCTAACCACAAACAACACTAACCCCGTAAGAACAAACAACACTAACCCCCTAACAACAAAAAACACTAACACCCTAACAACAAAAACTACTAAACCCCAACAAGAAACAACCCTAAACCCCTAACAACAAACACTAACCCCCTAACAACAAACAACACTAAACCCCTAACAAGAAACTAACCTAACCCCGGAACAACAAACAACCCTAATCTCCCAACAACAAACAACCTTAAACCCCTAACAACAAACAACCCTAAACCCCTAACTACAAACAACACTAACACCCTAACAAAAAAACCACTAAACCCCAACAAGAAACAACACTAAACCCCTAACAACAAACACTAACCCCCTAACAACAAACAACACTAAACCCCTAACAAGAAACTAACCTAACCCTGTAACAACAAACAGCCCTAACCTCCTAACAAAAAACAACCTTAACACCCTAACAACAAACAACCCTAAACCCCTAACAACAACCAATCCTAACCCCCTAACAACCAACAACGCTGACCCCCTAACCACAAACAGCACTAACACCCTAACCACAAACAACAATAACCCCGTAAGAACAAAGAACACTAACCCCCTAACCACAAACAACACTAACACCCTAACAACAAAAACCACTAAACCCCAACAAGAAACAACACTAAACCCCTAACAACAAACACTAACGCCCTAACAACAAACAACACTAAACCCCTAACAAGAAACTTACCTAACCCTGCAAAAACAAACAACCCTAACCTCCTAACAACAAACAACCTTAACCCCCTAACAACAAAGAACACTAACACCCTAACAAAAAAACCACTAAACCCCAACAAGAAACAACACTAAACCCCTAACAACAAACTCTAACCCCCTAACAACAAACAACACTAAACCCCTAACAAGAAACTAACCTGACCCTGTAACAACAAACAACCCTAACCTCCTAACAACAAACAACCTTAACCCCCAACAGCAAACAACCCTAAATCCCTAACAACAAACAATCCTAACCCCCTAACAAACAACAACGCTCACCCAATAACCACAAACAGAACTAACACCCTAACCACAAACAACACTAACCCCGTAAGAACAAACAACACTAACCCCCTAACAACAAAAAACACTAACACCCTAACAACAAAAACTACTAAACCCCAACAAGAAACAACCCTAAACCCCTAACAACAAACACTAACCCCCTAACAACAAACAACACTAAACCCCTAACAAGAAACTAACCTAACCCCGGAACAACAAACAACCCTAATCTCCCAACAACAAACAACCTTAAACCCCTAACAACAAACAACCCTAAACCCCTAACTACAAACAACACTAACACCCTAACAAAAAAACCACTAAACCCCAACAAGAAACAACACTAAACCCCTAACAACAAACACTAACCCCCTAACAACAAACAACACTAAACCCCTAACAAGAAACTAACCTAACCCTGTAACAACAAACAGCCCTAACCTCCTAACAAAAAACAACCTTAACACCCTAACAACAAACAACCCTAAACCCCTAACAACAACCAATCCTAACCCCCTAACAACCAACAACGCTGACCCCCTAACCACAAACAGCACTAACACCCTAACCACAAACAACACTAACCCCGTAAGAACAAACAACACTAACCCCCTAACCACAAACAACACTAACACCCTAACAACAAAAACTACTAAACCCCAACAAGAAACAACCCTAAACCCCTAACAACAAACACTAACCCCCTAACAACAAACAACACTAAACCCCTAACAAGAAACTAACCTAACCCTGTAACAACAAACAACCCTAACCTCCTAAAAACAAACAAACTTAAACCCCTAACAACAAACAACCCTAAACCCCTGACAACAAACAACACTAACACCCTAACAACAGAAAACACTAAACCCCAACAAGAAACAACACTAAACCCCTAACAACAAACACTAACCCCCTAACAACAAACAACACTAAACCCCTAACAAGAAACTAACCTAACCCTGTAACAACAAACAACCCTAACCTCCTAACAACAAACAACCTTAACCCCCTAACAACAAACAACCCTAAACCCCTAACAACAAACAATCCTAACCCCCTAACAACCAACAACGCTCACCTCCTAACCACAAACAACACTAACACCCTAACCACAAACAACACTAACCCTGTAAGAACAAACAACACTAACCCCCTAACAACAAACAACACTAACACCCTAACAACAAAAACTACTAAACCCCATCAAGAAACAACCCTGAACCCCTAACAACAAACACTAACCCCCTACCAACACACAATACTAAACCCCTAAAAAGAAAGTAACCTAACCCCGTAACAACAAACAACAGTAACCTCCTAACAACAAACAACCTTAAACCCCTAACAACAAACAACCCTAAACCCCTAACAACAAACAACACTAACACCCTAACAACAAAAACCACTAAACTCTAACAGGAAACAACACTGAACCCCTGACAAAAAACACTAAGCCCCTAACAACAAACAACACTAAACCCCTAAAAAGAAACTAACCTAACCCTGTAACGACAAACAACCCTAACCTCCTAACAACAAACAACCTTAACCCCCTAACAAGAAACAATCCTAAACCCCTAACAACAAACAATCCTAACCCCCTAACAACCAACAACTCTCACCCCCTAACCACAAACAACACTAACACCCTAACCAGAAACAACACTAACCCCGTAAGAACAAACAACACTAACCCCGTAACCACAAACAACACTAACACCCTAACAACAAAAACTACTAAGCCCCAACAAGAAAGAACCCTAAACCCCTAACAACATTGACTAACCCCCTAACAACAAAAAACACTAAACCCCTAACAAGAAACTAACCTAACCCCGTAACAACAAACAACCCTAACCTCCTAACAACAAACAACCTTAAACCCCTAACAACAAACAACCCTAAACCCCTGACAACAAACAACACTAACACCCTAACAACAAAAAACACTAAACCCTAACAAGAAACAACACTAAACCCCTAACAACAAACACTAAAACCCTAACAACAAACAACACTAAACCCCTAACAAGAAACTAACCTAACCCTGTAACAACAAACAACCCTAACCTCCTAACAACAAACAACCTTAAACCCCTGACAACAAACAACCCTAAACCCCTAACAACAAACAACACTAACACCCTAACAACAAAAACCACTAAACCCCAAAAAGGAAAAACACTAAACCCCTAACAACAAACACTAACCCCCTAACAACAAACAACACTAAACCCCTAACAAGAAACTAACCTAACCCTGTAACAACAAACAACCCTAACATCCTAACAACAAACAACCTTAAACCCCTGACAACAAACAACCCTAAACCCCTAACAACAAACAACACTAACACCCTAACAACAAAAAACACTAAACCCTAACAAGAAACAACACTAAACCCCTAACAACAAACACTAAAACCCTAACAACAAACAACACTAAACCCCTAACAAGAAACTAACCTAACCCTGTAACAACAAACAACCCTAACCTCCTAACAACAAACAACCTTAACCCCCTAACAGCAAACTACCCTAAATCCCTAACAACAAACAATGCTAACCCCCTAACAAACAACAACGCTCACCCCCTAACCATAAACAGCACTAACACCCTAACCACAAACAACACTAACCCCGTAAGAACAAACACTAAACCCCTAACAACAAACAACAGTAACACCCTAACAACAAAAACTTCTAAACCCCAACAAGAAACAACCCTAAACCCCTAACAACAAACACTAACCCCTAACAACAAACAACACTAAACCCCTAACAAGAAACTAACCTAACCCCGTAACAACAAACAACCCTAACCTCCTAACAACAAACAACATTAAACCCCTAACAACAAACAACCCTAAACAACTAACAACAAACAACACTAACACCCTAAGAAAAAAACCACTAAACCCCAACAAGAAACAACACTAAACCCCTAACAACAAACACTAACCCCCTAACAACAAACAACACTAAACCCCTGACAAGAAACTAACCTAACCCTGTAACAACAAACAGCCCTAACCTCCTAACAACAAACAACCGTAACCCCCTAACAACAAACAACCCTAAAACCCTAACAACAAACAATCCTAACCCCCTAACAACCAACAACGCTCACCTCCTATCCACAAACAACACTAACACCCTAACCACAAACAACACTAACCCCGTAAGAACAGACAACACTAACCCCCTAACAACAAACAACACTAACACCCTAACAACAAAAACTACTAAACCCCAACAAGAAACAACCCTGAACCCCTAACAACAAACACTAACCCCCTAACAACAAACAACACTAAACCCCTAACAAGAAACTAACCTAACCCCGTAACAACAAACAACCCTAACCTCCTAACAACAAACAACCTTAAACCCCTAACAACAAACAACCCTAAACCCCTAACAACAAACAACACTAACACCCTAACAACAAAAAACACTAAACCCCAACAAGAAACAACACTAAACCCCTAACAACAAACACTAACCCCCTAACAACAAACAACACTAAACCCCTAACAAGAAACTAACCTAACCCCGGAACAACAAACAACCCTAATCTCCCAACAACAAACAACCTTAAACCCCTAACAACAAACAACACTAACACCCTAACAAAAAAACCACTAAACCCCAACAAGAAACAACACTAAAGCCCTAACAACAAACACTAACCCCCTAACAACAAACAACACTAAACCCCTAACAAGAAACTAACCTAACCCTGTAACAACAAACAGCCCTAACCTCCTAACAAAAAACAACCTTAACACCCTAACAACAAACAACCCTAAACCCCTAACAACAACCAATCCTAACCCCCTAACAACCAACAACGCTGACCCCCTAACCACAAACAGCACTAACACCCTAACCACAAACAACACTAACCCCGTAAGAACAAAGAACACTAACCCCCTAACCACAAACAACACTAACACCCTAACAACAAAAGCTACTAAACCCCAACAAGAAACAACCCTAAACCCCTAACAACAAACACTAACCCCCTAACAACAAACAACACTAAACCCCTAACAAGAAACTAACCTAACCCTGTAACAACAAACAACCCTAACCTCCTAACAACAAACAAACTTAAACCCCTAACATCAAACAACCCTAAACCCCTGACTACGAACAACACTAACACCCTAACAACAAAAAACACTAAACCCCAACAAGAAACAACACTAAACCCCTAACAACAAACACTAACCCCCTAACAACAAACAACACTAAACCCCTAACAAGAAACTAACCTAACCCTGTAACAACAAACAACCCTAACCTCCTAACAACAAACAACCTTAACCCCCTAACAACAAACAACCCTAAACCCCTAACAACAAACAATCCTAACCCCCTAACAACCAACTTCGCTCACCTCCTAACCACAAACAACACTAACACCCTAACCACAAACAACACTAACCCTGTAAGAACAAACAACACTAACCCCCTAACAACAAACAACACTAACACCCTAACAACAAAAACTACTAAACCCCATCAAGAAACAACCCTGAACCCCTAACAACAAACACTAACCCCCTACCAACACACAATACTAAACCCCTAAAAAGAAAGTAACCTAACCCCGTAACAACAAACAACAGTAACCTCCTAACAACAAACAACCTTAAACCCCTAACAACAAACAACCCTAAACCCCTAACAACAAACAAAACTAACACTCTAACAACAAAAACCACTAAACCCCAACAAGAAACAACACTAAACCCCTAACAACAAACACTAACCCCCTAACAACAAACAACACTAACACTCTAACAACAAAAACCACTAAACCCCAACAAGAAACAACACTAAACCCCTAACAACAAACACTAACACCCTAACAACAAACAACACTAAACCCCTAACAAGAAACTAACCTAACCAAGTAAGAACAAACAACCCTAACCTCCTAACAACAAACAACCCTAACACCCTAACAAACAACAACACTAACCCCCTAACCACAAACAACACTAACACCCTAACAAAAAAACCACTAAAGCCCAACAAGAAACAACACTAAACCCCTAACAACAAACACTAACCCCCTAACAACAAACAACACTAAACCCCTAACAAGAAACTAACCTAACCCTGTAACAACAAACAGCCCTAACCTCCTAACAAAAAACAACCTTAACACCCTAACAACAAACAACCCTAAACCCCTAACAACAACCAATCCTAACCCCCTAACAACCAACAACGCTGACCCCCTAACCACAAACAGCACTAACACCCTAACCACAAACAACACTAACCCCGTAAGAACAAAGAACACTAACCCCCTAACCACAAACAACACTAACACCCTAACAACAAAAACTACTAAACCACAACAAGAAACAACCCTAAACCCCTAACAACAAACACTAACCCCCTAACAACAAACAACACTAAACCCCTAACAAGAAACTAACCTAACCCTGTAACAACAAACAACCCTAACCTCCTAACAACAAACAACCTTAAACCCCTAACAACAAACAACCCTAAACCCCTGACAACAAACAACACTAACACCCTAACAACAAAAAACACTAAACCCCAACAAGAAACAACACTAAACCCCTAACAACAAACACTAACCCCCTAACAACAAACAACACTAAACCCCTAACAAGAAACTAACCTAACCCTGTAACAACAAACAACCCTAACCTCCTAACAACAAACAACCTTAACCCCCTAACAACAAACAACCCTAAACCCCTAACAACAAACAATCCTAACCCCCTAACAACCAACAACGCTCACCTCCTAACCACAAACAACACTAACACCCTAACCACAAACAACACTAACCCCGTAGGAACAAACAACTCTAACCCCCTAACAACAAACAACACTAACACCCTAACAACAAAAACTACTAAACCCCATCAAGAAACAACCCTGAACCCCTAACAACAAACACTAACCCCCTACCAACACACAATACTAAACCCCTAAAAAGAAAGTAACCTAACCCCGTAACAACAAACAACAGTAACCTCCTAACAACAAACAACCTTAAACCCCTAACAACAAACAACCCTAAACCCCTAACAACAAACAAAACTAACACTCTAACAACAAAAACCACTAAACCCCAACAAGAAACAACACTAAACCCCTAACAACAAATACTAACCCCCTAACAACAAACAACACTAACACTCTAACAACAAAAACCACTAAACCCCAACAAGAAACAACACTAAACCCCTAACAACAAACACTAACACCCTAACAACAAACAACACTAAACCCCTAACAAGAAACTAACCTAACCAAGTAAGAACAAACAACCCTAACCTCCTAACAACAAACAACCCTAACACCCTAACAAACAACAACACTAACCCCCTAACCACAAACAATACTAACACCCTAACAACAAAAACCACTAAACCCCAACAAGAAACAACACTAAACCCCTAACAACAAACACTAACACCCTAACACCAAACAACACTAAACCCCTAACAAGAAACTAACCTAACCCTGTAACAACAAACAACCCTAACCTCCTAACAACAACCTTAACCCCCTAACAACAAACAACACTAACACCCTAACAACAAACAACACTAACACCCTAACAACAAAAACTGCTAAACCCCAACAAGAAACAACCCCAAATCGCTAACAACAAACACTAACCCCCTAACAACAAACAACACTAAACCCCTAACAAGAAACTAACCTAACCCCGTAAAAACAAACCACCCTTACCTCCTAACAACAAACAACCTTAAACCCCTAACAGCAAACAACCCTAAATCCCTAACAACAAACAACACTAACACCCTAACAACAAAAACCACTAAACCCCAACAAGAAGCAACACTAAACTCCTAACAACAAACACTAACCCCCTAACAACAAACAACACTAAACCCCCAACAAGAAACTAACCTAACCCTGTAACAACAAACAACCCTAACCTCCTAACAACAAACAACCTTAAACCCCTAACAACAAACAACCCTAAACCCCTAACAACAAACAACACTAACACCCTAACAACAAAAAACACTAAACCCCAACAAGAAACAACACTAAACCCCTAACAACAAACACTAACCCCTAACAACAAACAACACCAAACCCCTAACAAGAAACTAACCTAACCCTGTAACAACAAACAGCCCTAACCACCTAACAACAAACAACCTTAACCCCCTAACAACAAACAACCCTAAACCCCTAACAACAACCAATCCTAACCCCCTAACAACCAACAACGCTCACCCCCTAACCACAAACAGCACTAACACCCTAACCACAAACAACACTAACCCCGTAAGAACAAAGAACACTAACCCCCTAACCAGAAACAACACTAACACCCTAACAAAAAAAACCACTAAACCCCAACAAGAAACAACACTAAACCCCTAACAACAAACACTAACCCTCTAACAACAAACAACACTAAACACCTAACAACAAACTGACCTAACCCCGTAACAACAAAAAACCCTAACCTCCTAACAAGAAACAACCTTAAACCCCTAACAACAAACAACCCTAACCTCTTAACAACAAACAACCTTAACCCCCTAAAAACAAACAACACTAACACCCTAACAACAAAAACCACTAAACCCCAACAAGAAACAACACTAAACCCCTAACAGCAAACACTAACCCCCTAACAACAAACAACACTAAACCCCTAACAAGAAACTAACTTAACACTGTAAGAACAAACAACACTAACCTCCTAACAACAAACAACCCTAACCCCCTAACGAAAAACAACACTAACCCCCTAACCACAAACAACACTAACACCCTAACAACAAAAACCACTAAACCCCAAAAAGAAAAAACACTAAACCCCTAACAACAAACACTAACCCCCTAACAACAAACAGCACTAAACCCACGAACAACAACACTAACTCCCTAACCACAAACAACACTAACACCCTAACAACAAAAACCACTAAACCCCAAAAAGAAAAAACACTAAACCCCTAACAACAAACACTAACCCCCTAACAACAAACAGCACTAAACCCACGAACAACAACACTAACCCCCTAACCACAAACAACACTAACACCCTAACAACAAAAACCACTAAACCCCAACAAGAAACAACACTAAACCCCTAACAACAAACACTAACGCCCTAACAACAAACAACACTAAACCCCTAACAAGAAACTTACCTAACCCCATAACAACAAACAACCCTAACCTCCTAACAACAAACAACCTTAACCCCCTAACAACAAAGAACACTAACACCCTAACAAAAAAACCACTAAACCCCAACAAGAAACAACACTAAACCCCTAACAACAAACTCTAACCCCCTAACAACAAACAACACTAAACCCCTAACAAGAAACTAACCTAACCCTGTAACAACAAACAACCCTAACCTCCTAACAACAAACAACCTTAACCACCAACAGCAAACAACCCTAAATCCCTAACAACAAACAATCCTAACCCCCTAACAAACAACAACGCTCACCCAATAACCACAAACAGAACTAACACCCTAACCACAAACAACACTAACCCCGTAAGAACAAACAACACTAACCCCCTAACAACAAAAAACACTAACACTCTAACAACAAAAACTACTAAACCCCAACAAGAAACAACCCTAAACCCCTAACAACAAACACTAACCCCCTAACAACAAACAACACTAAACCCCTAACAAGAAACTAACCTAACCCCGGAACAACAAACAACCCTAATCTCCCAACAACAAACAACCTTAAACCCCTAACAACAAACAACACTAACACCCTAACAAAAAAACCACTAAACCCCAACAAGAAACAACACTAAAGCCCTAACAACAAACACTAACCCCCTAACAACAAACAACACTAAACCCCTAACAAGAAACTAACCTAACCCTGTAACAACAAACAGCCCTAACCTCCTAACAAAAAACAACCTTAACACCCTAACAACAAACAACCCTAAACCCCTAACAACAACCAATCCTAACCCCCTAACAACCAACAACGCTGACCCCCTAACCACAAACAGCACTAACACCCTAACCACAAACAACACTAACCTCGTAAGAACAAAGAACACTAACCCCCTAACCACAAACAACACTAACACCCTAACAACAAAAACTACTAAACCACAACAAGAAACAACCCTAAACCCCTAACAACAAACACTAACCCCCTAACAACAAACAACACTAAACCCCTAACAAGAAACTAACCTAACCCTGTAACAACAAACAACCCTAACCTCCTAACAACAAACAACCTTAAACCCCTAACAACAAACAACCCTAAACCCCTGACAACAAACAACACTAACACCCTAACAACAAAAAACACTAAACCCCAACAAGAAACAACACTAAACCCCTAACAACAAACACTAACCCCCTAACAACAAACAACACTAAACCCCTAACAAGAAACTAACCTAACCCTGTAACAACAAACAACCCTAACCTCCTAACAACAAACAACCTTAACCCCCTAACAACAAACAACCCTAAACCCCTAACAACAAACAATCCTAACCCCCTAACAACCAACAACGCTCACCTCCTAACCACAAACAACACTAACACCCTAACCACAAACAACACTAACCCCGTAAGAACAAACAACACTAACCCCCTAACAACAAACAACACTAACACCCTAACAACAAAAACTACTAAACCCCATCAAGAAACAACCCTGAACCCCTAACAACAAACACTAACCCCCTACCAACACACAATACTAAACCCCTAAAAAGAAAGTAACCTAACCCCGTAACAACAAACAACAGAAACCTCCTAACAACAAACAACCTTAAACCCCTAACAACAAACAACCCTAAACCCCTAACAACAAACAAAACTAACACTCTAACAACAAAAACCACTAAAACCCAACAAGAAACAACACTAAACCCCTAACAACAAACACTAACCCCCTAACAACAAACAACACTAACACTCTAACAACAAAAAAAACTAAACCCCAACAAGAAACAACACTAAACCCCTAACAACAAACAATAACACCCTAACAACAAACAACACTAAACCCCTAACAAGAAACTAACCTAACCAAGTAAGAACAAACAACCCTAACCTCCTAACAACAAACAACACTAACCCCCTAACCACAAACAACAATAACACCCTAACAACAAAAACCACTAAACCCCAAAAAGAAAAAACACTAAACCCCTAACAACAAACACTAACCCCCTAACAACAAACAGCACTAAACCCACGAACAACAACACTAACCCCCTAACCACAAACAACACTAACACCCTAACAACAAAAACCACTAAACCCCAAAAAGAAAAAACACTAAACCCCTAACAACAAACACTAACCCCCTAACAACAAACAGCACTAAACCCACGAACAACAACACTAACCCCCTAACCACAAACAACACTAACACCCTAACAACAAAAACCACTAAACCCCAACAAGAAACAACACTAAACCCCTAACAACAAACACTAACGCCCTAACAACAAACAACACTAAAACCCCTATCAAGAAACTTACCTAACCCTGCAAAAACAAACAACCCTAACCTCCTAACAACAAACAACCTTAACCCCCTAACAACAAAGAACACTAACACCCTAACAACAAACACTAACACCCTAAAAACAAAAACCACTAATCCCCAACAAGAAACAACACTAAACCCCTAACAACAAACACTAACCCCCTAACAACAAACAACACTAAACCCCTAACAAGAAACTAACCTAACCCTGTAACAACAAACAACCCTAACCTCCTAACAACAAACAACCTTAACCCCCTAACAACAAACAACCTTAACCCCCTAACAGCAAACAACCCTAAATTCCTAACAACAAACAATCCTAACCCCCTAACGACAAACAACACTAACACCCTAACCACAAAAAACACAAACCCCGTAAGAACAAACAACACTAACCCCCCAGAACAAACAACACTAACACCCTAACAACAAAAACTACTAAACCCCAACAAGAAACAACCCTAAACCCCTAACAACAAACACTAACCCCCTAACAACAAACAACACTAAACCCCTAACAAGAAACTAACCTAACCCCGTAACAACAAACAACCCTAACCTCCTAACAACAAACAACCTTAAACCCCTAACAACAAACAACCCGAAACCCCTAACAACAAACAACACTAACACTCTAACAACAAAAACCACTAAACCCCAACAAGAAACAACACTAAACCCCTAACAACAAACACTAACCCCCTAACAACAAACAACACTAAACCCCTAACAAGAAACTAACCTAACCCCGTAACAACAAACAACCCTAACCTCCTAACAACAAACAACCTTAAACCCCTAACAACAAACAACCCTAAACCCCTAACAACAAACAACATTAACACCCTAACAACAAAAACTACTAAACCCCAACAAGAAACAACCCTAAACCCCTAACAACAAACACTAACCCCCTAACAACAAACAACACTAAACACCTAACAAGAAACTAACCTAACCCCGTAACAAAAAACAACCCTATCCTCCTAACAACAAACAACCTTAAACCTCTAACAACAAACAACCCTAAACCCCTAACAACAAACAACACTAACACTCTAACAACAAAAACCACTAAACTCCATCAAGAAACAACACTGAACCCCTAACAACAAACACTAACCCCCTAACAACAAACAACACTAAACCCCTAACAAGAAACTAACCTAACCCTGTAAGAACAAACAACCCTAACCTCCTAACAACAAACAACCCTAACCCTCTAACAAACAACAACACTAACCCCCTAACCACAAACAACACTAACACCCTAACAACAAAAACTACTAAACCCCAACAAGACACAACCCTAAACCCCTAACAACAAACACTAACCCCCTAACAACAAACAACACTAAACCCCTAACTAGAAACTAACCTAACCCCGTAACAACAAACAACCCTAACCTCCTAACAACAAACAACCTTAAACCCCTAACAACAAACAAACCTAAACCCCTAACCACAAACCACACTAACACCCTAACAACAAAAACCACTAAACCCCAACAAGAAACAACCCTAAACCCCTAACAACAAACACTAACCCCCTAACAACAAACAACACTAAACCCCTAACAAGAAACTAACCTAACCCCGTAACAACAAACAACCCTAACCTCCTAACAACAAACAACCTTAAACCCCTAACAACAAACAACCCTAAACCCCTAACAATAAACAACACTAACACCCTAACAACAAAAAACACTAAACCCCAACAAGAAACAATACTAAACCCCTAACAACAAACACTAACCCCCTAACAACAAACAACACTAAACCCCTAACAAGAAACTAACCTAACCCTGTAACAACAAACAACCCTAACCTCCTAACAACAAACAACCTTAAACCCCTAACAACAAACAACCCAAAACCCCTAACAGCAAACAACACTAACACCCTAACAACAAAGACTGCTAAACCCCAACAAAAAACAACCCTAAACCCCTAACAACAAACACTAACCCCCTAACAACAAACAACACTAAACCCCTAACAAGAAACTAACCTAACCCCGTAACAACAAACAACCCTAACCTCCTAACAACAAACAACCTTAAACCCCTAACAACAAACAACCCTAAACCGCTAACAACAAACACTAACACCCTAAAAACAAAAACCACTAATCCCCAACAAGAAACAACACTAACCCCTAACAACAAACACTAACCCCCTAACAACAAACAACACTAAACCCCTAACAAGAAACTAACCTAACCCTGTAACAACAAACAACCCTAACCTCCTAACAACAAACAACCTTAACCCCCTAACAACAAACAACCCTGAACCCCTAACAACAAACAATCCTAAACCTCTAACAACCAACAACGCTCACCCCCTAACGACAAACAACACTAACACCCTAACCACAAACAACACAAACCCCGTAAGAACAAACAACACTAACCCCCCAGAACAAACAACACTAACACCCTAACAACAAAAACTACTAAACCCCAACAAGAAACAACCCTAAACCCCTAACAACAAACACTAACCCCCTAACAACAAACAACACTAAACCCCTAACAAGAAACTAACCTAACCCCGTAACAACAAACAACCCTAACCTCCTAACAACAAACAACCTTAAACCCCTAACAACAAACAACCCGAAACCCCTAACAACAAACAACACTAACACTCTAACAACAAAAACCAAGAAACCCCAACAAGAAACAACACTAAACCCCTAACAACAAACACTATCCCCCTAACAACAAACAACCCTAAACCCCTAACAAGAAACTAACCTAACCCCGTAACAACAAACAACCCTAACCTCCTAACAACAAACAACCTTAACCCCTAACAACAAACAACCCTAAACCCCTAACAACAAACACTAACACCCTAAAAACAAAAACCACTAATCCCCAACAAGAAACAACACTAAACCCCTAACAACAAACACTAACCCCCTAACAACAAACAACACTAAACCCCTAACAAGAAACTAACCTAACCCTGTAACAACAAACAACCCTAACCTCCTAACAACAAACAACCTTAACCCCCTAACAACAAACAACCCTGAACCCCTAACAACAAACAATCCTAAACCTCTAACAACCAACAACGCTCACCCCCTAACGACAAACAACACTAACACCCTAACCACAAACAACACAAACCCCGTAAGAACAAACAACACTAACCCCCCAGAACAAACAAGACTAACACCCTAACAACAAAAAACACTAAACCCCAACAAGAAACAACACTAAACCCCTAACAACAAACACTAACCCCCTAACAACAAACAACACTAAACCCCTAACAAGAAACTAACCTAACCCTGTAACAACAAACAACCCTAACCTCCGAACAACAAACAACCCTAACCCCCTAACAAACAACAGCACTAACCCCCTAACCACAAACAACACTAACACCCTAACAACAAAAACTACTAAACCCCAACAAGAAACAACCCTAAACCCCTAACAACAAACACTAACCCCCTAACAACAAACAACACTAAACCCCTAACAAGAAACTAAACTAACCCCGTAACAACAAACAACCCTAAGCTCTTAACAACAAACAACCTTAACCCCCTAACAACAAACAGCCCTAAACCCCTATCAACAAACAATCCGAACCCCCTAACAACCAACAACGCTCACCCCCTAACCACAAACAGCACTAACACCCTAACCACAAACAACACTAACCCCGTAAGAACAAACAACACTAACCCCCTAACCACAAACAACACTAACACCCTAACAAAAAAAACTACTAAACCCCAACAAGAAACAACCCTAAACCCCTAACAACAAACACTAACCCCCTAACAACAAACAACACTAAACCCCTAACAAGAAACTAACCTAACCCTGTAACAACAAACAACCCTAACCTCCTAACAACAAACAACCTTAAACCCCTAACAACAAACAACCCTAAACCCCTAACAACAAACAACATTAACACCCTAACAACAAAAACCAGTAAACCCCAACAAGAAACAACACTAAACAAATAACAACAAACACTAACCCCTAACAACAAACAACACTAAACCCCTAACAAGAAACTAACCTAACCCTGTAACAACAAACAACCCTAACCTCCTAACAACAAAAAACCGTTACCCCCTAACATCAAACAACCCTAAACCCCTATCAACAAACAATCGTAACCCCTAACAACCAACAACGCTCACCCCCTAACCACAAACAACACTAACACCCTAACCACAAACAACACTAACCCCGTAAGAACAAACAACACTAACCCCCTAACCACAAACAACACTAACACTCTAACAACAAAAACTACTAAACCCCAACAAGAAACAACCCTAAACCCCGAACAACAAACACTAACCCCCTAACAACAAACAACACTAAACCCCTAACAAGAAACTAACCTAACCCCGTAACAACAAACAACCCTAACCTCCTAACAACAAACAACCTTAAACCCCTAACAACAAACAACCCTAAACCCCTAACAACAAACAACACTAACACCCTAACAACAAAAACCACTAAACCCCAACAAGAAACAACACTAAACCCCTAACAACAAACACTAACCCCCTAACAACAAACAACACTAAACCCCTAACAAGAAACTAAACTAACCCTGTAACAACAAACAACCCTAACCTCCTAACAACAAACAACCTTAAGCCCTAACAACAAACAACACTAACACCCTAACAACAAAAACCACTAAACTCCAACAAGAAACAACACTGAACCCCTAACAACAAACACTAACCCCCTAACAACAAACAACACTAAACCCCTAACAAGAAACTAACCTAACCCTGTAAGAACAAACAACCCTAACCTCCTAACAACAAACAACCCTAACCCTCTAACAAACAACAACACTAACCCCCTAACCACAAACAACACTAACACCCTAACAACAAAAACTACTAAACCCCAACAAGAAACAACCCTAAACCCCTAACAACAAACACTAACCCCCTAACAACAAACAACACTAAACCCCTAACTAGAAACTAACCTAACCCCGTAACAACAAACAACCCTAACCTCCTAACAACAAACAACCTTAAACCCCTAACAACAAACAAACCTAAACCCCTAACAATAAACAACACTAACACCCTAACAACAAAAACACTAAACCCCAACAAGAAACAACACTAAACCCCTAACAACAAACACTAACCCCCTAACAACAAACAACACTAAACCCCTAAGAAGAAACTAACCTAACCCTGTAACAACAAACAATCCTAACCTCCTAACAACAAACAACCTTAACCCCCTAACAAGAAACAACCCTAAACCCCTAACAACAAACAATCCTATCCCCCTAACAACCAACAACGCTCACCCCCTAACCACAAACAACACTAACACCCTAACCACAAACAACACTAACCCCGTAAGAACAAACAACACTAAACCCCTAACCACAAACAACACTAACACCCTAACAACAAAAACTACTAAACCCCAACAAGAAACAACCCTAAACCCCTAACAACAAACACTAACCCCCTAACAACAAACAACACTAAACCCCTAACAAGAAACTAACCTAACCCCGTAACAACAAACAACCCTAACCTCCTAACAACAAACAACCTTAAACCCCTAACAACAAACAACACTAACACCCTAACAACAAAAACCACTAAACCCCAACAAGAAACAACACTAAACCCCTAACAACAAACACTAACCCCCTAACAACAAACACTAAACTCCTAACAAGAAACTAACCTAACCCTGTAACAACAAACAACCCTAACCTCCTAACAACAAACAACTTTAACCCCCTAACAGCAAACAACCCTAAATCCCTAACAACAAACAATCCTAACCCCGTAACAACCAACAACGCTCACCCCCTAACCACAAACAACACTAACACCCTAACCACAAACAACACTAAATCCCTAACAACAAACACTAACCCCCTGACAACAAACAACACTAAACCCCCAAGAAGAAACTAACCTAACCCTGTAACAACAAACAACCCTAACCTCCTAACAAGAAACAACCTTAACCCCCTAACAACAAACACCCGTAAACCCCTAACAACAAACAATCCTAACCCCCTAACAACCAACAACGCTCACCCCCTAACCAAAAACAACACTAACACCCTAACCACAAACAACACTATCCCCGTAAGAACAAACAACACTAACCCCCTAACAACAACACTAACACCGTAACAACAAAAACCACTAAAGCCCAACAAGAAACAACCCTAAACCCCTAAATACAAACAACACTAACCCCCTAATCACAAACACTAACACCCTAACAACAAAAACCACTAAACCTCAACAAGAAACAACCTGAAACCCCTAAATAGAAACAACACTAACCACTTAACAACAACCCTAACCCCCTAACAACAAACAACCCTAACCCCCAACAACAAACTACTCTAACCCACTAACAACAAACAACCCTAAGCCCCTAACAACAAAGAACCCGAACTCTCTAACAAGAAACAACACTAACCCCCTAAGAACAAAAAACACTAACCCCCTAACAACAAACACCACTAACCCCCTAACAACAATCCTAACAACCTAACAACAAACAACACTAACCCCCTAAAAATAAACTACTCTAAACCCCTAACAACAAACACTAACCCCTAACAACTAACAACACTAAACCCCTAACAAGAAACTAACCTAACCCTGTAACAACAAACAACCCAAACCTCCTAACAACAAACAACCTTAACCCCCTAACAGCAAACAACCCTAAATCCCTAACAACAAACAATCCTAACCCCCTAACAACCAACAACGCTCACCCCCTAACAACAAACAACACTAACACCCTAACCACAAACAACACTAACCCCGTAAGAACAAAAAACACTAACCCCCTAACAACAAACAACACTAACACCCTAACAACAAAAACTACTAAACCCCAACAAGAAACAACCCTAAACCCCTAACAACAAACACTAACCCCCTAACAACAAACAACACTAAACCCCTAACAAGAAACTAACCTAACCCCGTAACAACATACAACCCTAACCTCCCAACAACAAACAACCTTAAACCCCTAACAACAAACAACTCTAAACCCCTAACAACAAACAACACTAACACCCTAACAACAAAAACCACTAAACTCCAACAAGAAACAACACTGAACCCCTAACAACAAACACTAACCCCCTAACAACAAACAACACTAAACCCCGAACAAGAAACTAACCTTACCCTGTAACAACAAACAACCCTAACCTCCTAAAAACAAACAACCTTAACCCCCTAACAGCAAACACCCCTAAATCCCTAACAACATACAATCCTAAAACCCGAACAACCAACAACGCTCACCCCCAACCACAAACAACAGTAACACCCTAACCACAAACAACACTAACCCCGTAAGAACAGACAACACTAACACCCTAACAACAAACAACACTAACACCGTAACAACAAAAACTACTAAACCCCAACAAGAAACAACCCTAAACCCCTAAGAACAAACACTAAACCCCTAAAAACAAACAACACTAAAGACCTAACAAGAAACTAACCTAACCCCGTAACAACAAACAACCCTAACCTCCTAACAACAAACAACCTTAAACCCCTAACAACAAACTACCCTAAACCCGTAACAACAAACAACACTAACACCCTAACAACAAAAACCACTAAACTCCAACAAGAAACAACACTGAACCCCTAAGAACAAACACTAACCCCCTAACAACAAACAACACTAAACCCCTAACAAGAAACTAACCTAACCCTGTAACAACAAACAACCCTAACCTCCTAACAACAAACAACCTTAACCCCCTAACAGCAAACACCAATAAATCCCTAACAACATACAATCCTAAAACCCGAACAACCAACAACGCTCACCCCCAACCACAAACAACAATAACACCCTAACCACAAACAACACTAACCCCGTAAGAACAAACAACACTAACACCCTAACAACAAACAACACTAACCCCCTAACAAAAAACAACACTAACCCCCTAACAACAAACAACACTAACACCCTAACAACAAAAAGTACTAAACCCCAACAAGAAACAACCCTAAACCCCTAAGAACAAACACTAACCCCCTAACAACAAACAACACTAAACCCCTAACCAGAAACTAACCTAACCCCATAACAACAAACAACCCTAACCTCCTAACAACAAACAACCTTAAACCCCTAACAACAAACAACCCTAAACTCCTAACAACAAACATACACTAACACCCTAACAACAAAAAACACTAAACCCCAACAAGAAACAACAGTAAACCCCTAACAACAAACACTAACCCCCTAACAACAAACAACACTAAACCCCTAACAAGAATCTAACCTAACCCCGTAACAACAAACAACTCTAACCTCCTAACAACAAACAACCTTAACCCCCTAACAACAAACAACCCTAAACCCCTAACAACAAACAATCCTAACCCCCTAACAACCAACGCTCACCCCCTAACCACAAACAACACTAACACCCTAACCACAAACAACACTAACCCTGTAAGAACAAACAACACTAACCCCCAACCACAAACAACACTAACACCCTAACAACAAAAACTACTAAACCCCAACAAGAAACAACCCTAAACCCCTAACAACAAACACTAACCCCCTAACAACAAACAACACTAAACCCCTAACAAGAAACTAACCTAACCCCGTAACAACAAACAACCCTAACCTCCTAACAACAAACAACCTTAAACCCCTAACAACAAACAACCCTAAACCCCTAACAACAAACAACACTAACACCCTAACAACAAAAACCACTAAACCCCAACAAGAAACAACCCTAAACCCCTAACAACAAACACTAACCCCCTAACAACAAACAACACTAAACCCCTAACAAGAAACTAACCTAACCCTGTAACAACAAACAACCCTAACCTCCTAACAACAAACAACCTTAAACCCCTAACAACAAACAACCCTAAACCCCTAACAACAAACAACATTAACACCCTAACAACACAAACCAGTAAACTCCAACAAGAAACAACACTAAACCCTAACAACAAACACTAACCCCTAACAACAAACAACACTAAACCCCTAACAAGAAACTAACCTAACCCTGTAACAACAAACAACCCTAACCTCCTAACAACAAAAAACCTTTACCCCCTAACATCAAACAACACTAAACCCTTATCAACAAACAATCGTAACCCCCTAACAACCAACAACGCTCACCCCCTCACCACAAACAACACTAACACCCTAACCACAAACAACACTAACCCCGTAAGAACAAACAACACTAACCCCCTAACCACAAACAACACTACCACTCTAACAACAAAAACTACTAAACCCCAACAAGAAACAACCCTAAACCCCGAACAACAAACACTAACCCCCTAAGAACAAACAACACTAAACCCCTAACAAGAAACTAACCTAACCCCGTAACAACAAACAACCCTAACCTCCTAACAACAAACAACCTTAAACCCCTAACAACAAACAACCCTAAACCCCTAACAAAAAACAACAATAACACCCTAACAACAAAAACCACTAAACCCCAACAAGAAACAACACTAAACCCCTAACAACAAACACTAACCCCCTAACAACAAACAACACTAAACCCCTAACAAGAAACTAAACTAACCCTGTAACAACAAACAACCCTAACCTCCTAACAACAAACAACCTTAACCCCCTAACAACAAACAACACTAACACCCTAACAACAAAAACCACTAAACTCCAACAAGAAACAACACTGAACCCCTAACAACAAACACTAACCCCCTAACAACAAACAACACTAAACCCCTAACAAGAAACTAACCTAACCCTGTAACAACAAACAACCCTAACCTCCTAACAACAAACAACCCTAACCCTCTAACAAACAACAACACTAACCCCCTAACGACAAACAACACTAACACCCTAACAACAAAAACTACTAAACCCCAACAAGAAACAACCCTAAACCCCTAACAACAAACACTAACCCCCTAACAACAAACAACACTAAACCCCTAACTAGAAACTAACCTAACCCCGTAACAACAAACAACCCTAACCTCCTAACAACAAACAACCTTAAACCCCTAACAACAAACAAACCTAAACCCCTAACCACAAACAACACTAACACCCTAACAACAAAAACCACTAAACCCCAGCAAGAAACAACACTAAACCCCTAACAACAAACACTAACCCCCTAACAACAAACAACACTAAACCCCTAACAAGAAACTAACCTAACCCCGTAACAACAAACAACCCTAACCTCCTAACAACAAACAACCTTAAACCCCTAACAACAAACAACCCTAAACCCCTAACAATAAACAATCCTAACCCCCTAACAACCAACAACGCTCACCCCCTAACCACAAACAACCCTAACACCCTAACCACAAACAACACTAACCCCGTAAGAACAAACAACACTAACCCCCTAACAACAAACAACACTAACACCCTAACAACAAAAACTACTAAACCCCAACAAGAAACAACCCAAACCCCTAACAACAAACACTAACCCCCTAACAACAAAAAACACTAAACCCCTAACAAGAAACTAACCTAACCCCGTAACAACAAAAAACCCTAACCTCATAAGAACAAACAACCTTAAACCCCTAACAACAAACAACCCTAAACCCCTAACAACAAACACTAACACTCTAACAACAAAAACCACTAAACCCCAACAAGAAACAACACTAAACCCCTAACAACAAACACTAACCCCCTAACAACTAACAACACTAAACCCCTAACAAGAAACTAACCTAACCCTGTAACAACAAACAACCCAAACCTCCTAACAACAAACAACCTTAACCCCCTAACAGCAAACAACCCTAAATCCCTAACAACAAACAATCCTAACCCCCTAACAACCAAAAACGCTCACCCCCTAACAACAAACAACACTAACACCCTAACCACAAACAACACTAACCCCGTAAGAACAAAAAACACTAACCCCCTAACCACAAACAACACTAACACCCTAACAAAAAAAACTACTAAACCCCAACAAGAAACAACCCTAAACCGCTAACAACAAACACTAACCCCCTAACAACAAACAACACTAAACCCCTAACAAGAAACTAACCTAACCCTGTAACAACAAACAACCCTAACCTCCTAACAACAAACAACCTTAAACCCCTAACAACAAACAACCCTAAACCCCTAACAACAAAGAACATTAACACCCTAACAACAAAAACCAGTAAACCCCAACAAGAAACAACACTAAACCAATAACAACAAACACTAACCCCTAACAACAAAGAACACTAAACCCCTAACAAGAAACTAACCTAACCCTGTAACAACACACAACCCTAACCTCCTAACAACAAAAAACCTTTACCCCCTAACATCAAACAACCCTAAACCCCTATCAACAAACAATCGTAACCCCCTAACAACCAACAACGCTCACCCCCTAACCACAAACAACACTAACACCCTAACCACAAACAACACTAACCCCGTAAGAACAAACAACACTAACCCCCTAACCACAAACAACACTAACACTCTAACCACAAAAACTACTAAACCCCAACAAGAAACAACACTGAACCCCTAACAACAAACACTAACACCCTAACAACAAACAACACTAAACCCCTAACAAGAAACTAACCTAACCCTGTAAGAACAAACAACCCTAACCTCCTAACAACAAACAACCCTAACCCTCTAACAAACAACAACACTAACCCCCTAACCACAAACAACACTAACACCCTAACAACAAAAACCACTAAACTCCAACAAGAAACAACACTGAACCCCTAACAACAAACACTAACACCCTAACAACAAACAACACTAAACCCCTAACAAGAAACTAACCTAACCCTGTAAGAACAAACAACCCTAACCTCCTAACAACAAACAACCCTAACCCTCTAACAAACAACAACACTAACCCCCTAACCACAAACAACACTAACACCCTAACAACAAAAACTACTAAACCCCAACAAGAAACAACCCTAAACCCCTAACAACAAACACTAACCCCCTAACAACAAACAACACTAAACCCCTAACTAGAAACTAACCTAACCCCGTAACAACAAACAACCCTAACCTCCTAACAACAAACAACCTTAAACCCCTAGCAACAAACAACCCTAAACCCCTAACAACAAACAACACTAACACCCTAACAACAAAAAACACTAAACCCCAACAAGAAACAACACTAAACCCCTAACAACAAACACTAACCCCCTAACAACAAACAACACTAAACCCCTAACAAGAAACTAACCTAACCCTGTAACAACAAACAACCCTAACCTCCTAACAACAAACAACCTTAAACCCCTAACAACAAACAACCCTAAATCCCCAACAACAAACAACACTAACACCCTAACAACAAAAAACACTAAACCCCAACAAGAAACAACACTAAACCCCTAACAACAAACACTAATCCCTAACAACAAACAACACCAAACCCCTAACAAGAAACTAACCTAACCCTGTAACAACAAACAGCCCTAACCTCCTAACAACAAACAAACTTAACCCCCTAACAACAAACAACCCTAAACCCCTAACAACAACAAATCCTAACCCCCTAACAACCAACAACGCTCACCCCCTAACCACAAACAGCACTAACACCCTAACCACAAACAACATTAACCCCCTAACAACAAACAACACTAACACCCTAACAACAAAAACCACTAAAGCCCAACAAGAAACAACCCTAAACCCCTAAATACAAACAACACTAACGCCCTAATCACAAACAACACTAACACCCTAACAACAAAAACCACTAAACCTCAACAAGAAACAAACCAAAAGCCCTAAATAGAAACAACACTAACCACCTAACAACAACCCTAACCCCCTAACAACAAACAACCCTAACCCCCAACAACAAACTACTCTAACCCACTAACAACAAACAACCCTAAGCCCCTAACAACAAAGAACCCGAACTCTCTAACAAGAAACAAAACTAACCCCCTAAGAACAAAAAACACTAACCCCCTAACAACAAACACCACTAACCCCCTACCAACAATACTAACAACCTAACAACAAACAACACTAACCCCCTAAAAATAAACTACTCTAAACCCCTAACAACAAACAACCCTAACCCCCTAACAAACAACAACACTAACCCCCTAACCACAAACAACACTAACACCCTAACAACAAAAACTACTAAACCCCAACAAGAAACAACCCTAAACCCCTAACAACAAACACTAACCCCCTAACAACAAACAACACAAACGCCCTAACAACAAAAACTACTAAAACCCACCAAGAAACAACCCTAAACCCCTAAAGACAAACAACACTAACCCCCTAACAACAAACAACACAAACGCCCTAACAACAAAAACTACTAAACCCCAACAAGAAACAACCCTAAACCCCTAACAACAAACACTAACCCCCTAACAACAAACAACACTAAACCCCTAACAAGAAACTAACCTAACCCTGTAACAACAAACAACCCTAACCTCCTAACAACAAACAACCTTAAACCCCTAACAACAAACAACCCTAAACCCCTAACAACAAACAACACTAACACCCTAACAACAAAAACCACTAAACTCTAACAGGAAACAACACTGAACCCCTAACAAAAAACACTAACCCCCTAAAAACAAACAACACTAAACCCCTAAAAAGAAACTAACCTAACCCTGTAACAACAAACAACCCTAACCTCCTAACAACAAACAACCTTAACCCCCTAACAAGAAACAATCCTAAACCCCTAACAACAAACAATTCTAACCCCCTAACAACCAACAACGCTCACCCCCTAACCACAAACAACACTAACACCCTAACCACAAACAACACTAACCCCGTAAGAACAAACAACACTAACCCCTAACCACAAACAACACTAACACCCTAACAACAAAAACTACTAAGCCCCAACAAGAAAGAACCCTAAACCCCTAACAACAAAGACTGACCCCCTAACAACAAACAACACTAAACCCCTAACAAGAAACTAACCTAACCCCGTAACAACAAACAACCCTAACCTCCTAACAACAAACAACCTTAAACCCCTAACAACAAACAACCCTAAACCCCTAACAACAAACAACACTAACACCCTAACAACAAAAACCACTAAACCCCAAAAAGAAAAAACACTAAACCCCTAACAACAAACACTAACCCCCTAACAACAAACAACACTAAACCCCTAACAAGAAACTAACCTAACCCTGTAACAACAAACAACCCTAACCTCCTAACAACAAACAACCTTAAACCCCCAACAACAAACAACCCTAAACCCCTAACAACAAACAACACTAACACCCTAACAACAAAAAACACTAAACCCTAACAAGAAACAACACTAAACCCCTAACAACAAACACTAAAACCCTAACAACAAACAACACTAAACCCCTAACAAGAAACTAACCTAACCCTGTAACAACAAACAACCCTAACCTCCTAACAACAAACAACCTTAACCCCCTAACAACAAACAACACTAACACCCTAACAACAAAAACCACTAAACCCCTACAAGAAACAACTCTAAACCCCTAACAACAAACACTAACCTCCTAACAACAAACAACACTAAACCCCTAACAAGAAACTAACCTAACCCTGTAACAACAAACAACCCTAACCTCCTAACAACAAACAACCTTAACCCCCTAACAGCAAACAACCCTAAATCCCTAACAACAAACAATCCTAACACCCTAACAAACAACAACGCTCACCACCAAACCACAAACAGCACTAACACCCTAACCACAAACAACACTAACCCCGTAAGAACAAACAACACTAACCCCCTAACAACAAACAACACTAACACCCTAACAACAAAAACTACTAAACCCCAACAAGAAACAACCCTAAACCCCTAACAACAAACACTAACCCCCAACAACAAACACTAAACCCCTGACAAGAAACTAACCTAACCCCGTAACAACAAACAACCTTAAACCCCTAACAACAAACAACCCTAAACCCCTGACAACAAACAACACTAACACCCTAACAACAAAAAACACTAAACCCCAACAAGAAACAACACTAAACCCCAACAACAAACACTAACAGCCTAACAACAAACAACACTAAACCCCTAACAAGAAACTAACCTAACCCTGTAACAACAAACAACCCTAACCTCTTAACAACAAACAACCTTAAACCCCTAACAACAAACAACCCTAAACCCCTAACAACAAACAATCCTAACCCCCTAACAACCAACAACGCTCACCCCCTAACCAGAATCAACACTAACACCCTAACCACAAACAACACTAACCCCGGAAGAACAAACAACACTAACCCCCTAACAACAAACAACACCAACACCCTAACAACAAAAACTACTAAACCCCAACAAGACACAACCCTGAACCCCTAACAACAAACACTAACCCCCTAACAAGAAACAACACTAAACCCCTAACAAGAAACTAACCTAACCCCGTAACAACAAACAACCCTAACCTCCTAACAACAAACAACCTTAACCCCCTAACAACAAACAACCCTAAACCCCTAACAACAAACAACACTAACACCCTAACAATAAAAAACACTAAACTCTAACAGGAAACAACACTGAACCCCTAAGAAAAAACACTAACCCCCTAACAACAAAGAACACTAAACCCCTAAAAAGAAACTAACCTAACCCTGTAACAACAATCAACCCTAACCTCCTAACAACAAACAACCTTAACCCCCTAACAAGAAACAATCCTAAACCACTAACAACAAACAATCCTAACCCACTAACAACCAACAACGCTCACCCCCTAACCACAAACAACACTAACACCCTAACAACAAAAACTACTAAGCCCCAACAAGAAAGAACCCTAAACCCCTAACAACAAAGACTAACCCCCTAACAACAAACAACACTAAACCCCTAACAAGAAACTAACCTAACCCCGTAAGAACAAACACCCCTAACCTCCTAACAACAAAGACCTTAAACCCCTAACAACAAACAACCCTAAACCCCTAACAACAAACAACACTAACACCCTAACAACAAAAACCACTAAACCCCAAAAAGGAAAAACACTAAACCCCTAACAACAAACACTAACCCCCTAACAACAAACAACACTAAACCCCTAACAAGAAACTAACCTAACCCTGTAACAACAAACAACCCTAACATCCTAACAACAAACAACCTTAAACCCCTGACAACAAACAACCCTAAACCCCTAACAACAAACAACACTAACACCCTAACAACAAAAAACACTAAACCCTAACAAGAAACAACACTAAACCCCTAACAACAAACACTAAAACCCTAACAACAAACAACACTAAACCCCTAACAAGAAACTAACCTAACCCTGTAACAACAAACAACCCTAACCTCCTAACAACAAACAACCTTAACCCCCTAACAGCAAACTACCCTAAATCCCTAACAACAAACAATGCTAACCCCCTAACAAACAACAACGCTCACCCCCTAACCATAAACAGCACTAACACCCTAACCACAAACAACACTAACCCCGTAAGAACAAACACTAAACCCCTAACAACAAACAACAGTAACACCCTAACAACAAAAACTTCTAAACCCCAACAAGAAACAACCCTAAACCCCTAACAACAAACACTAACCCCTAACAACAAACAACACTAAACCCCTAACAAGAAACTAACCTAACCCCGTAACAACAAACAACCCTAACCTCCTAACAACAAACAACATTAAACCCCTAACAACAAACAACCCTAAACAACTAACAACAAACAACACTAACACCCTAAGAAAAAAACCACTAAACCCCAACAAGAAACAACACTAAACCCCTAACAACAAACACTAACCCCCTAACAAAAAACAACACTAAACCCCTGACAAGAAACTAACCTAACCCTGTAACAACAAACAGCCCTAACCTCCTAACAACAAACAACCTTAACACCCTAACAACAAACAACCCTAAACCCCTAACAACAACCAATCCTAACCCCCTAAGAACCAACAACGCTCACCCCCTAACCACAAACAGCACTAACACCCTAACCACAAACAACACTAACCCCGTAAGAACAAAGAACACTAACCCCCTAACCACAAACAACACTAACACCCTAACAACAAAAACTACTAAACCCCAACAAGAAACAACCCTAAACCCCTAACAACAAACACTAACCCCCTAACAACAAACAACACTAAACCCCTAACAAGAAACTAACCTAACCCCGTAACAACAAACAACCCTAACCTCCTAACAACAAACAACCTTAAACCCCTAACAACAAACAACCCTAAACCCCTGACAACAAACAACACTAACACCCTAACAACAAAAAACACTAAACCCCAACAAGAAACAACACTAAACCCCTAACAACAAACACTAACCCCCTAACAACAAACAACACTAAACCCCTAACAAGAAACTAACCTAACCCTGTAACAACAAACAACCCTAACCTCCTAACAACAAACAACCGTAACCCCCTAACAACAAACAACCCTAAAACCCTAACAACAAACAATCCTAACCCCCTAACAACCAACAACGCTCACCTCCTATCCACAAACAACACTAACACCCTAACCACAAACAACACTAACCCCGTAAGAACAAACAACACTAACCCCCTAACAACAAACAACACTAACACCCTAACAACAAAAACTACTAAACCCCAACATGAAACAACCCTGAACCCCTAACAACAAACACTAACCCCCTAACAACAAACAACACTAAACCCCTAACAAGAAACTAACCTAACCCCGTAACAACAAACAACCCTAACCTCCTAACAACAAACAACCTTAAACCCCTAACAACAAACAACCCTAAACCCCTAACAAGAAACAACACTAACACCCTAACAACAAAAAACACTAAACCCCAACAAGAAACAACACTAAACCCCTAACAACAAACACTAACCCCCTAACAACAAACAACACTAAACCCCTAACAAGAAACTAACCTAACCCTGTAACAACAAACAACCCTAACCTCCTAACAACAAACAACCGTAACCCCCTAACAACAAACAACCCTAAACCCCTAACAACAAACAATCCTAACCTACTAACAACCAACAACGCTCACCTCCTAACCACAAACAACACTAACATCCTAACCACAAACAACACTAACCCCGTAAGAACAAACAACACTAACCCCCTAAAAACAAACAACACTAACACCCTAACAACAAAAACTACTAAACCCCATCAAGAAACAACCCTGAACCCCTAACAACAAAAACTAACCCCCTACCAACACACAATACTAAACCCCTAAAAAGAAAGTAACCTAACCCCGTAACAACAAACAACAGTAACCTCCTAACAACAAACAACCTTAAACCCCTAACAACAAACAACCCTAAACCCCTAACAACAAACAAAACTAACACTCTAACAACAAAATCCACTAAACCCCAACAAGAAACAACACTAAACCTCTAACAACAAACACTAACCCCCTAACAACAAACAACACTAACACTCTAACAACAAAAACCACTAAACCCCAACAAGAAACAACACTAAACCCCTAACAACAAACAGTAACACCCTAACAGCAAACAACACTAAACCCCTAACAAGAAACTAACCTAACCAAGTAAGAACAAACAACCCTAACCTCCTAACAACAAACAACCCTAACACCCTAACAAACAACAACACTAACCCCCTAACCACAAACAACACTAACACCCTAACAACAAAAACCACTAAACCCCAACAAGAAACAACACTAAACCCCTAACAACAAACACTAACACCCTAACACCAAACAACACTAAACCCCTAACAAGAAACTAACCTAACCCCGTAACAACAAACAACCCTAACCTCCTAACAACAAACAAACTTAACCCCCTAACAACAAACAACCATAAACCCCTAACAACAAACAATCCTAAACCCCTAACAAGCAACAACGCTCACCCACTAACCACAAACAAAACTAACCGCCTAACAACAAACAACACTAAACCCCTAACAAGAAACTAACCTAACCCCGTAAAAACAAAAAACCCTTACCTCCTAACAACAAACAACCTTAAACCCCTAAAAACAAACAACCCTAAATCACTAACAACAAACAACACTAACACCCTAACAACAAAAACCACTAAACCCCAACAAGAAACAACACTAAACCCCTAACAACAAACACTAACCCCCTAACAACAAACAACACTAAGCCCCTAACAAGAAACTAACCTAACCCTGTAACAACAAACAACCCTAACCTCCTAACAACAAACAACCTTAAACCCCTAACAACAAACAACCCTAAATCCCCAACAACAAACAACACTAACACCCTAACAACAAAAAACACTAAACCCCAACAAGAAACAACACTAAACCCCTAACAACAAACACTAATCCCTAACAACAAACAACACCAAACCCCTAACAAGAAACTAACCTAACCCTGTAACAACAAACAGCCCTAACCTCCTAACAACAAACAAACTTAACCCCCTAACAACAAACAACCCTAAACCCCTAACAACAACAAATCCTAACCCCCTAACAACCAACAACGCTCACCCCCTAACCACAAACAGCACTAACACCCTAACCACAAACAACATTAACCCCCTAACAACAAACAACACCAACACCCTAACAACAAAAACCACTAAAGCCCAACAAGAAACAACCCTAAACCCCTAAATACAAACAACACTAACGCCCTAACCACAAACAACACTAACACCCTAACAACAAAAACCACTAAACCTCAACAAGAAACAAACCGAAAGCCCTAAATAGAAACAACACTAACCACCTAACAACAACCCTAACCCCCTAACAACAAACAACCCTAACCCCCAACAACAAACTACTCTAACCCACTAACAACAAACAACCCTAAGCCCCTAACAACAAAGAACCCGAACTCTCTAACAAGAAACAACACTAACCCCCTAAGAACAAAAAACACTAACCCCCTAACAACAAACACCACTAACCCCCTACCAACAATACTAACAACCTAACAACAAACAACACAAACCCCCTAAAAATAAACTACTCTAAACCCCTAACAACAAACAACCCTAACCCCCTAACAAACAACAACACTAACCCCCTAACCACAAACAACACTAACACCCTAACAACAAAAACTACTAAACCCCAACAAGAAACAACCCTAAACCCCTAACAACAAACACTAACCCCCTAACAACAAACAACACTAAACACCTAACAAGAAACTAACCTAACCCCATAACAACAAACAACCCTAACCTCCTAACAACAAACAACCTTAAACCCCTAACAACAAACAACCCTAAACCCCTAACAACAAACAACACTAACACCCTAAAAACAAAAACCACTAAACCCCAACAAGAAACAACACTAAACCCCTAACAACAAACACTAACCCCCTAACAACAAACAACACTAAACCCCTAACAAGAAACTAACCTAACCCTATAACAACAAACAACCCTAACCTCCTAACAACAAACAACCTTAACCCCCTAACAGCAAACAACCCTAAATCCCCAACAACAAACAATCCTAACCCCCTAACAACCAACAACGCTCACCCCCTAACAACAAACAACACTAACACCCTAACCACAAACAACACTAACCCCGTAAGAACAAACAACACTAACCCCCTAACAACAAACAACACTAAACCCCTAACAAGAAACTAACCTAACCCCGTAACAACAAACAACCCTAACCTCCTAACAACAAACAACCTTAAACCCCTAACTACAAACAACCCTAAACCCCTAACAACAAACAACACTAACACCCTAACAACAAAAACCACTAAACCCCAAAAAGAAAAAACACTAAACCTCTAACAACAAACACTAACCCCCTAACAACAAACAACACTAAACCCCTAACAAGAAACTAACCTAACCCTGTAACAACAAACAACCCTAACCTCCTAACAACAAACAACCTTAAACCCCTAACAACAAACAACCCTAAACCCAAAACAACAAACAACACTAACACCCTAACAACAAAAAACACTAAACCGTAACAAGAAACAACACTAAACCCCTAACAACAAACACTAAAACCCTAACAACAAACAACACTAAACCCGTAACAAGAAAATAACCTAACCCTATAACAACAAACAACCCTAACCTCCTAACAACAAACAACCTTAACCCCCTAAAAACAAACAACACTAACACCCTAACAACAAAAACCACTAAACCCCAACAAGAAACAACACTAAACCCCTAACAGCAAACACTAACCCCCTAACAACAAACAACACTAAACCCCTAACAAGAAACTAACTTAACACTGTAAGAACAAACAACACTAACCTCCTAACAACAAACAACCCTAACCCCCTAACGAACAACAACACTAACCCCCTAACCACAAACAACACTAACACCCTAACAACAAAAACCACTAAACCCCAAAAAGAAAAAACACTAAACCCCTAACAACAAACACTAACCCCCTAAAAACAAACTGCACTAAACCCACGAACAACAACACTAACCCCCTAACCACAAACAACACTAACACCCTAACAACAAAAACCACTAAACCCCAACAAGAAACAACACTAAACCTTTAACAACAAACACTAACGCCCTAACAACAAACAACACTAAACCCCTAACAAGAAACTTACCTAACCCTGCAAAAACAAACAACCCTAACCTCCTAACAACAAACAACCTTAACCCCCTAACAACAAAGAACACTAACACCCTAACAAAAAAACCACTAAACCCCAACAAGAAACAACACTAAACCCCTAACAACAAACTCTAACCCCCTAACAACAAACAACACTAAACCCCTAACAAGAAACTAACCTGACCCTGTAACAACAAACAACCCTAACCTCCTAACAACAAACAACCTTAACCCCCAACAGCAAACAACCCTAAATCCCTAACAACAAACAATCCTAACCCCCTAACAAACAACAACGCTCACCCAATAACCACAAACAGAACTAACACCCTAACCACAAACAACACTAACCCCGTAAGAACAAACAACACTAACCCCCTAACAACAAAAAACACTAGCACCCTAACAACAAAAACTACTAAACCCCAACAAGAAACAACCCTAAACCCCTAACAACAAACACTAACCCCCTAACAACAAACAACACTAAACCCCTAACAAGAAACTAACCTAACCCCGGAACAACAAACAACCCTAATCTCCCAACAACAAACAACCTTAAACCCCTAACAACAAACAACACTAACACCCTAACAAAAAAACCACTAAACCCCAACAAGAAACAACACTAAAGCCCTAACAACAAACACTAACCCCCTAACAACAAACAACACTAAACCCCTAACAAGAAACTAACCTAACCCTGTAACAACAAACAGCCCTAACCTCCTAACAAAAAACAACCTTAACACCCTAACAACAAACAACCCTAAACCCCTAACAACAACCAATCCTAACCCCCTAACAACCAACAACGCTGACCCCCTAACCACAAACAGCACTAACACCCTAACCACAAACAACACTAACCCCGTAAGAACAAACAACACTAACCCCCTAACCACAAACAACACTAACACCCTAACAACAAAAACTACTAAACCCCAACAAGAAACAACCCTAAACCCCTAACAACAAACACTAACCCCCTAACAACAAACAACCCTAAACCCCTAACAACAAACAATCCTAACCCCCTAACAACCAACTTCGCTCACCTCCTAACCACAAACAACACTAACACCCTAACCACAAACAACACTAACCCTGTAAGAACAAACAACACTAACCCCCTAACAACAAACAACACTAACACCCTAACAACAAAAACTACTAAACCCCATCAAGAAACAACCCTGAACCCCTAACAACAAACACTAACCCCCTACCAACACACAATACTAAACCCCTAAAAAGAAAGTAACCTAACCCCGTAACAACAAACAACAGTAACCTCCTAACAACAAACAACCTTAAACCCCTAACAACAAACAACCCTAAACCCCTAACAACAAACAAAACTAACACTCTAACAACAAAAACCACTAAACCCCAACAAGAAACAACACTAAACCCCTAACAACAAACACTAACCCCCTAACAACAAACAACACTAACACTCTAACAACAAAAACCACTAAACCCCAACAAGAAACAACACTAAACCCCTAACAACAAACACTAACACCCTAACAACAAACAACACTAAACCCCTAACAAGAAACTAACCTAACCAAGTAAGAACAAACAACCCTAACCTCCTAACAACAAACAACCCTAACACCCTAACAAACAACAACACTAACCCCCTAACCACAAACAACACTAACACCCTAACAAAAAAACCACTAAACCCCAACAAGAAACAACACTAAACCCCTAAAAACAAACACTAACCCCCTAACAACAAACAACACTAAACCCCTAACAAGAAACTAACCTAACCCTGTAACAACAAACAGCCCTAACCTCCTAACAAAAAACAACCTTAACACCCTAACAACAAACAACCCTAAACCCCTAACAACAACCAATCCTAACCCCCTAACAACCAACAACGCTGACCCCCTAACCACAAACAGCACTAACACCCTAACCACAAACAACACTAACCCCGTAAGAACAAAGAACACTAACCCCCTAACCACAAACAACACTAACACCCTAACAACAAAAACTACTAAACCCCAACAAGAAACAACCCTAAACCCCTAACAACAAACACTAACCCCCTAACAACAAACAACACTAAACCCCTAACAAGAAACTAACCTAACCCTGTAACAACAAACAACCCTAACCTCCTAACAACAAACAACCTTAAACCCCTAACAACAAACAACCCTAAACCCCTGACAACAAACAACACTAACACCCTAACAACAAAAAACACTAAACCCCAACAAGAAACAACACTAAACCCCTAACAACAAACACTAACCCCCTAACAACAAACAACACTAAACCCCTAACAAGAAACTAACCTAACCCTGTAACAACAAACAACCCTAACCTCCTAACAACAAACAACCTTAACCCCCTAACAACAAACAACCCTAAACCCCTAACAACAAACAATCCTAACCCCCTAACAACCAACAACGCTCACCTCCTAACCACAAACAACACTAACACCCTAACCACAAACAACACTAACCCCGTAGGAACAAACAACACTAACCCCCTAACAACAAACAACACTAACACCCTAACAACAAAAACTACTAAACCCCATCAAGAAACAACCCTGAACCCCTAACAACAAACACTAACCCCCTACCAACACACAATACTAAACCCCTAAAAAGAAAGTAACCTAACCCCGTAACAACAAACAACAGTAACCTCCTAACAACAAACAACCTTAAACCCCTAACAACAAACAACCCTAAACCCCTAACAACAAACAAAACTAACACTCTAACAACAAAAACCACTAAACACCAACAAGAAACAACACTAAACCCCTAACAACAAATACTAACCCCCTAACAACAAACAACACTAACACTCTAACAACAAAAACCACTAAACCCCAACAAGAAACAACACTAAACCCCTAACAACAAACACTAACACCCTAACAACAAACAACACTAAACCCCTAACAAGAAACTAACCTAACCAAGTAAGAACAAACAACCCTAACCTCCTAACAACAAACAACCCTAACACCCTAACAAACAACAACACTAACCCCCTAACCACAAACAATACTAACACCCTAACAACAAAAACCACTAAACCCCAACAAGAAACAACACTAAACCCCTAACAACAAACACTAACACCCTAACACCAAACAACACTAAACCCCTAACAAGAAACTAACCTAACCCTGTAACAACAAACAACCCTAACCTCCTAACAACAACCTTAACCCCCTAACAACAAACAACACTAACACCCTAACAACAAACAACACTAACACCCTAACAACAAAAACTGCTAAACCCCAACAAGAAACAACCCCAAATCGCTAACAACAAACACTAACCCCCTAACAACAAACAACACTAAACCCCTAACAAGAAACTAACCTAACCCCGTAAAAACAAACCACCCTTACCTCCTAACAACAAACAACCTTAAACCCCTAACAGCAAACAACCCTAAATCCCTAACAACAAACAACACTAACACCCTAACAACAAAAACCACTAAACCCCAACAAGAAGCAACACTAAACTCCTAACAACAAACACTAACCCCCTAACAACAAACAACACTAAACCCCCAACAAGAAACTAACCTAACCCTGTAACAACAAACAACCCTAACCTCCTAACAACAAACAACCTTAAACCCCTAACAACAAACAACCCTAAACCCCTAACAACAAACAACACTAACACCCTAACAACAAAAAACACTAAACCCCAACAAGAAACAACACTAAACCCCTAACAACAAACACTAACCCCTAACAACAAACAACACCAAACCCCTAACAAGAAACTAACCTAACCCTGTAACAACAAACAGCCCTAACCACCTAACAACAAACAACCTTAACCCCCTAACAACAAACAACCCTAAACCCCTAACAACAACCAATCCTAACCCCCTAACAACCAACAACGCTCACCCCCTAACCACAAACAGCACTAACACCCTAACCACAAACAACACTAACCCCGTAAGAACAAAGAACACTAACCCCCTAACCAGAAACAACACTAACACCCTAACAAAAAAAACCACTAAACCCCAACAAGAAACAACACTAAACCCCTAACAACAAACACTAACCCTCTAACAACAAACAACACTAAACACCTAACAACAAACTGACCTAACCCCGTAACAACAAAAAACCCTAACCTCCTAACAAGAAACAACCTTAAACCCCTAACAACAAACAACCCTAACCTCTTAACAACAAACAACCTTAACCCCCTAAAAACAAACAACACTAACACCCTAACAACAAAAACCACTAAACCCCAACAAGAAACAACACTAAACCCCTAACAGCAAACACTAACCCCCTAACAACAAACAACACTAAACCCCTAACAAGAAACTAACTTAACACTGTAAGAACAAACAACACTAACCTCCTAACAACAAACAACCCTAACCCCCTAACGAAAAACAACACTAACCCCCTAACCACAAACAACACTAACACCCTAACAACAAAAACCACTAAACCCCAAAAAGAAAAAACACTAAACCCCTAACAACAAACACTAACCCCCTAACAACAAACAGCACTAAACCCACGAACAACAACACTAACTCCCTAACCACAAACAACACTAACACCCTAACAACAAAAACCACTAAACCCCAAAAAGAAAAAACACTAAACCCCTAACAACAAACACTAACCCCCTAACAACAAACAGCACTAAACCCACGAACAACAACACTAACCCCCTAACCACAAACAACACTAACACCCTAACAACAAAAACCACTAAACCCCAACAAGAAACAACACTAAACCCCTAACAACAAACACTAACGCCCTAACAACAAACAACACTAAACCCCTAACAAGAAACTTACCTAACCCTGCAAAAACAAACAACCCTAACCTCCTAACAACAAACAACCTTAACCCCCTAACAACAAAGAACACTAACACCCTAACAAAAAAACCACTAAACCCCAACAAGAAACAACACTAAACCCCTAACAACAAACTCTAACCCCCTAACAACAAACAACACTAAACCCCTAACAAGAAACTAACCTAACCCTGTAACAACAAACAACCCTAACCTCCTAACAACAAACAACCTTAACCACCAACAGCAAACAACCCTAAATCCCTAACAACAAACAATCCTAACCCCCTAACAAACAACAACGCTCACCCAATAACCACAAACAGAACTAACACCCTAACCACAAACAACACTAACCCCGTAAGAACAAACAACACTAACCCCCTAACAACAAAAAACACTAACACTCTAACAACAAAAACTACTAAACCCCAACAAGAAACAACCCTAAACCCCTAACAACAAACACTAACCCCCTAACAACAAACAACACTAAACCCCTAACAAGAAACTAACCTAACCCCGGAACAACAAACAACCCTAATCTCCCAACAACAAACAACCTTAAACCCCTAACAACAAACAACACTAACACCCTAACAAAAAAACCACTAAACCCCAACAAGAAACAACACTAAAGCCCTAACAACAAACACTAACCCCCTAACAACAAACAACACTAAACCCCTAACAAGAAACTAACCTAACCCTGTAACAACAAACAGCCCTAACCTCCTAACAAAAAACAACCTTAACACCCTAACAACAAACAACCCTAAACCCCTAACAACAACCAATCCTAACCCCCTAACAACCAACAACGCTGACCCCCTAACCACAAACAGCACTAACACCCTAACCACAAACAACACTAACCTCGTAAGAACAAAGAACACTAACCCCCTAACCACAAACAACACTAACACCCTAACAACAAAAACTACTAAACCACAACAAGAAACAACCCTAAACCCCTAACAACAAACACTAACCCCCTAAAAACAAACAACACTAAACCCCTAACAAGAAACTAACCTAACCCTGTAACAACAAACAACCCTAACCTCCTAACAACAAACAACCTTAAACCCCTAACAACAAACAACCCTAAACCCCTGACAACAAACAACACTAACACCCTAACAACAAAAAACACTAAACCCCAACAAGAAACAACACTAAACCCCTAACAACAAACACTAACCCCCTAACAACAAACAACACTAAACCCCTAACAAGAAACTAACCTAACCCTGTAACAACAAACAACCCTAACCTCCTAACAACAAACAACCTTAACCCCCTAACAACAAACAACCCTAAACCCCTAACAACAAACAATCCTAACCCCCTAACAACCAACAACGCTCACCTCCTAACCACAAACAACACTAACACCCTAACCACAAACAACACTAACCCCGTAAGAACAAACAACACTAACCCCCTAACAACAAACAACACTAACACCCTAACAACAAAAACTACTAAACCCCATCAAGAAACAACCCTGAACCCCTAACAACAAACACTAACCCCCTACCAACACACAATACTAAACCCCTAAAAAGAAAGTAACCTAACCCCGTAACAACAAACAACAGTAACCTCCTAACAACAAACAACCTTAAACCCCTAACAACAAACAACCCTAAACCCCTAACAACAAACAAAACTAACACTCTAACAACAAAAACCACTAAAACCCAACAAGAAACAACACTAAACCCCTAACAACAAACACTAACCCCCTAACAACAAACAACACTAACACTCTAACAACAAAAAAAACTAAACCCCAACAAGAAACAACACTAAACCCCTAACAACAAACAATAACACCCTAACAACAAACAACACTAAACCCCTAACAAGAAACTAACCTAACCAAGTAAGAACAAACAACCCTAACCTCCTAACAACAAACAACACTAACCCCCTAACCACAAACAACACTAACACCCTAACAACAAAAACCACTAAACCCCAAAAAGAAAAAACACTAAACCCCTAACAACAAACACTAACCCCCTAACAACAAACAGCACTAAACCCACGAACAACAACACTAACCCCCTAACCACAAACAACACTAACACCCTAACAACAAAAACCACTAAACCCCAAAAAGAAAAAACACTAAACCCCTAACAACAAACACTAACCCCCTAACAACAAACAGCACTAAACCCACGAACAACAACACTAACCCCCTAACCACAAACAACACTAACACCCTAACAACAAAAACCACTAAACCCCAACAAGAAACAACACTAAACCCCTAACAACAAACACTAACGCCCTAACAACAAACAACACTAAAACCCCTATCAAGAAACTTACCTAACCCTGCAAAAACAAACAACCCTAACCTCCTAACAACAAACAACCTTAACCCCCTAACAACAAAGAACACTAACACCCTAACAACAAACACTAACACCCTAAAAACAAAAACCACTAATCCCCAACAAGAAACAACACTAAACCCCTAACAACAAACACTAACCCCCTAACAACAAACAACACTAAACCCCTAACAAGAAACTGACCTAACCCTGTAACAACAAACAACCCTAACCTCCTAACAACAAACAACCTTAACCCCCTAACAACAAACAACCTTAACCCCCTAACAGCAAACAACCCTAAATCCCTAACAACAAACAATCCTAACCCCCTAACGACAAACAACACTAACACCCTAACCACAAAAAACACAAACCCCGTAAGAACAAACAACACTAACCCCCCAGAACAAACAACACTAACACCCTAACAACAAAAACTACTAAACCCCAACAAGAAACAACCCTAAACCCCTAACAACAAACACTAACCCCCTAACAACAAACAACACTAAACCCCTAACAAGAAACTAACCTAACCCCGTAACAACAAACAACCCTAACCTCCTAACAACAAACAACCTTAAACCCCTAACAACAAACAACCCGAAACCCCTAACAACAAACAACACTAACACTCTAACAACAAAAACCACTAAACCCCAACAAGAAACAACACTAAACCCCTAACAACAAACACTAACCCCCTAACAACAAACAACACTAAACCCCTAACAAGAAACTAACCTAACCCCGTAACAACAAACAACCCTAACCTCCTAACAACAAACAACCTTAAACCCCTAACAACAAACAACCCTAAACCCCTAACAACAAACAACATTAACACCCTAACAACAAAAACTACTAAACCCCAACAAGAAACAACCCTAAACCCCTAACAACAAACACTAACCCCCTAACAACAAACAACACTAAACACCTAACAAGAAACTAACCTAACCCCGTAACAAAAAACAACCCTATCCTCCTAACAACAAACAACCTTAAACCTCTAACAACAAACAACCCTAAACCCCTAACAACAAACAACACTAACACTCTAACAACAAAAACCACTAAACTCCAACAAGAAACAACACTGAACCCCTAACAACAAACACTAACCCCCTAACAACAAACAACACTAAACCCCTAACAAGAAACTAACCTAACCCTGTAAGAACAAACAACCCTAACCTCCTAACAACAAACAACCCTAACCCTCTAACAAACAACAACACTAACCCCCTAACCACAAACAACACTAACACCCTAACAACAAAAACTACTAAACCCCAACAAGACACAACCCTAAACCCCTAACAACAAACACTAACCCCCTAACAACAAACAACACTAAACCCCTAACTAGAAACTAACCTAACCCCGTAACAACAAACAACCCTAACCTCCTAACAACAAACAACCTTAAACCCCTAACAACAAACAAACCTAAACCCCTAACCACAAACCACACTAACACCCTAACAACAAAAACCACTAAACCCCAACAAGAAACAACCCTAAACCCCTAACAACAAACACTAACCCCCTAACAACAAACAACACTAAACCCCTAACAAGAAACTAACCTAACCCCGTAACAACAAACAACCCTAACCTCCTAACAACAAACAACCTTAAACCCCTAACAACAAACAACCCTAAACCCCTAACAATAAACAACACTAACACCCTAACAACAAAAAACACTAAACCCCAACAAGAAACAATACTAAACCCCTAACAACAAACACTAACCCCCTAACAACAAACAACACTAAACCCCTAACAAGAAACTAACCTAACCCTGTAACAACAAACAACCCTAACCTCCTAACAACAAACAACCTTAAACCCCTAACAACAAACAACCCAAAACCCCTAACAGCAAACAACACTAACACCCTAACAACAAAGACTGCTAAACCCCAACAAAAAACAACCCTAAACCCCTAACAACAAACACTAACCCCCTAACAACAAACAACACTAAACCCCTAACAAGAAACTAACCTAACCCCGTAACAACAAACAACCCTAACCTCCTAACAACAAACAACCTTAAACCCCTAACAACAAACAACCCTAAACCGCTAACAACAAACACTAACACCCTAAAAACAAAAACCACTAATCCCCAACAAGAAACAACACTAACCCCTAACAACAAACACTAACCCCCTAACAACAAACAACACTAAACCCCTAACAAGAAACTAACCTAACCCTGTAACAACAAACAACCCTAACCTCCTAACAACAAACAACCTTAACCCCCTAACAACAAACAACCCTGAACCCCTAACAACAAACAATCCTAAACCTCTAACAACCAACAACGCTCACCCCCTAACGACAAACAACACTAACACCCTAACCACAAACAACACAAACCCCGTAAGAACAAACAACACTAACCCCCCAGAACAAACAACACTAACACCCTAACAACAAAAACTACTAAACCCCAACAAGAAACAACCCTAAACCCCTAACAACAAACACTAACCCCCTAACAACAAACAACACTAAACCCCTAACAAGAAACTAACCTAACCCCGTAACAACAAACAACCCTAACCTCCTAACAACAAACAACCTTAAACCCCTAACAACAAACAACCCGAAACCCCTAACAACAAACAACACTAACACTCTAACAACAAAAACCAAGAAACCCCAACAAGAAACAACACTAAACCCCTAACAACAAACACTAACCCCCTAACAACAAACAACCCTAAACCCCTAACAAGAAACTAACCTAACCCCGTAACAACAAACAACCCTAACCTCCTAACAACAAACAACCTTAACCCCTAACAACAAACAACCCTAAACCCCTAACAACAAACACTAACACCCTAAAAACAAAAACCACTAATCCCCAACAAGAAACAACACTAAACCCCTAACAACAAACACTAACCCCCTAACAACAAACAACACTAAACCCCTAACAAGAAACTAACCTAACCCTGTAACAACAAACAACCCTAACCTCCTAACAACAAACAACCTTAACCCCCTAACAACAAACAACCCTGAACCCCTAACAACAAACAATCCTAAACCTCTAACAACCAACAACGCTCACCCCCTAACGACAAACAACACTAACACCCTAACCACAAACAACACAAACCCCGTAAGAACAAACAACACTAACCCCCTAACCACAAACAACACTAACACCCTAACAAAAAAAACTACTAAACCCCAACAAGAAACAACCCTAAACCCCTAACAACAAACACTAACCCCCTAACAACAAACAACACTAAACCCCTAACAAGAAACTAACCTAACCCTGTAACAACAAACAACCCTAACCTCCTAACAACAAACAACCTTAAACCCCTAACAACAAACAACCCTAAACCCCTAACAACAAACAACATTAACACCCTAACAACAAAAACCAGTAAACCCCAACAAGAAACAACACTAAACAAATAACAACAAACACTAACCCCTAACAACAAACAACACTAAACCCCTAACAAGAAACTAACCTAACCCTGTAACAACAAACAACCCTAACCTCCTAACAACAAAAAACCGTTACCCCCTAACATCAAACAACCCTAAACCCCTATCAACAAACAATCGTAACCCCCTAACAACCAACAACGCTCACCCCCTAACCACAAACAACACTAACACCCTAACCACAAACAACACTAACCCCGTAAGAACAAACAACACTAACCCCCTAACCACAAACAACACTAACACTCTAACAACAAAAACTACTAAACCCCAACAAGAAACAACCCTAAACCCCGAACAACAAACACTAACTCCCTAACAACAAACAACACTAAACCCCTAACAAGAAACTAACCTAACCCCGTAACAACAAACAACCCTAACCTCCTAACAACAAACAACCTTAAACCCCTAACAACAAACAACCCTAAACCCCTAACAACAAACAACACTAACACCCTAACAACAAAAACCACTAAACCCCAACAAGAAACAACACTAAACCCCTAACAACAAACACTAACCCCCTAACAACAAACAACACTAAACCCCTAACAAGAAACTAAACTAACCCTGTAACAACAAACAACCCTAACCTCCTAACAACAAACAACCTTAAGCCCTAACAACAAACAACACTAACACCCTAACAACAAAAACCACTAAACTCCAACAAGAAACAACACTGAACCCCTAACAACAAACACTAACCCCCTAACAACAAACAACACTAAACCCCTAACAAGAAACTAACCTAACCCTGTAAGAACAAACAACCCTAACCTCCTAACAACAAACAACCCTAACCCTCTAACAAACAACAACACTAACCCCCTAACCACAAACAACACTAACACCCTAACAACAAAAACTACTAAACCCCAACAAGAAACAACCCTAAACCCCTAACAACAAACACTAACCCCCTAACAACAAACAACACTAAACCCCTAACTAGAAACTAACCTAACCCCGTAACAACAAACAACCCTAACCTCCTAACAACAAACAACTTTAAACCCCTAACAACAAACAAACCTAAACCCCTAACAATAAACAACACTAACACCCTAACAACAAAAAACACTAAACCCCAACAAGAAACAACACTAAACCCCTAACAACAAACACTAACCCCCTAACAACAAACAACACTAAACCCCTAAGAAGAAACTAACCTAACCCTGTAACAACAAACAATCCTAACCTCCTAACAACAAACAACCTTAACCCCCTAACAAGAAACAACCCTAAACCCCTAACAACAAACAATCCTATCCCCCTAACAACCAACAATGCTCACCCCCTAACCACAAACAACACTAACACCCTAACCACAAACAACACTAACCCCGTAAGAACAAACAACACTAAACCCCTAACCACAAACAACACTAACACCCTAACAACAAAAACTACTAAACCCCAACAAGAAACAACCCTAAACCCCTAACAACAAACACTAACCCCCTAACAACAAACAACACTAAACCCCTAACAAGAAACTAACCTAACCCCGTAACAACAAACAACCCTAACCTCCTAACAACAAACAACCTTAAACCCCTAACAACAAACAACACTAACACCCTAACAACAAAAACCACTAAACCCCAACAAGAAACAACACTAAACCCCTAACAACAAACACTAACCCCCTAACAACAAACACTAAACTCCTAACAAGAAACTAACCTAACCCTGTAACAACAAACAACCCTAACCTCCTAACAACAAACAACTTTAACCCCCTAACAGCAAACAACCCTAAATCCCTAACAACAAACAATCCTAACCCCGTAACAACCAACAACGCTCACCCCCTAACCACAAACAACACTAACACCCTAACCACAAACAACACTAAATCCCTAACAACAAACACTAACCCCCTGACAACAAACAACACTAAACCCCTAAGAAGAAACTAACCTAACCCTGTAACAACAAACAACCCTAACCTCCTAACAAGAAACAACCTTAACCCCCTAACAACAAACACCCGTAAACCCCTAACAACAAACAATCCTAACCCCCTAACAACCAACAACGCTCACCCCCTAACCAAAAACAACACTAACACCCTAACCACAAACAACACTAACCCCGTAAGGACAAACAACACTAACCCCCTAACAACAACACTAACACCGTAACAACAAAAACCACTAAAGCCCAACAAGAAACAACCCTAAACCCCTAAATACAAACAACACTAACCCCCTAATCACAAACAACACTAACACCCTAACAACAAAAACCACTAAACCTCAACAAGAAACAACCTGAAACCCCTAAATAGAAACAACACTAACCACTTAACAACAACCCTAACCCCCTAACAACAAACAACCCTAAACCCCTAACAACAAACAATCCTAACCCCCTAACAACCAACTTCGCTCACCTCCTAACCACAAACAACACTAACACCCTAACCACAAACAACACTAACCCTGTAAGAACAAACAACACTAACCCCCTAACAACAAACAACACTAACACCCTAACAACAAAAACTACTAAACCCCATCAAGAAACAACCCTGAACCCCTAACAACAAACACTAACCCCCTACCAACACACAATACTAAACCCCTAAAAAGAAAGTAACCTAACCCCGTAACAACAAACAACAGTAACCTCCTAACAACAAACAACCTTAAACCCCTAACAACAAACAACCCTAAACCCCTAACAACAAACAAAACTAACACTCTAACAACAAAAACCACTAAACCCCAACAAGAAACAACACTAAACCCCTAACAACAAACACTAACCCCCTAACAACAAACAACACTAACACTCTAACAACAAAAACCACTAAACCCCAACAAGAAACAACACTAAACCCCTAACAACAAACACTAACACCCTAACAACAAACAACACTAAACCCCTAACAAGAAACTAACCTAACCAAGTAAGAACAAACAACCCTAACCTCCTAACAACAAACAACCCTAACACCCTAACAAACAATAACACTAACCCCCTAACCACAAACAACACTAACACCCTAACAAAAAAACCACTAAACCCCAACAAGAAACAACACTAAACCCCTAACAACAAACACTAACCCCCTAACAACAAACAACACTAAACCCCTAACAAGAAACTAACCTAACCCTGTAACAACAAACAGCCCTAACCTCCTAACAAAAAACAACCTTAACACCCTAACAACAAACAACCCTAAACCCCTAACAACAACCAATCCTAACCCCCTAACAACCAACAACGCTGACCCCCTAACCACAAACAGCACTAACACCCTAACCACAAACAACACTAACCCCGTAAGAACAAAGAACACTAACCCCCTAACCACAAACAACACTAACACCCTAACAACAAAAACTACTAAACCCCAACAAGAAACAACCCTAAACCCCTAACAACAAACACTAACCCCCTAACAACAAACAACACTAAACCCCTAACAAGAAACTAACCTAACCCTGTAACAACAAACAACCCTAACCTCCTAACAACAAACAACCTTAAACCCCTAACAACAAACAACCCTAAACCCCTGACAACAAACAACACTAACACCCTAACAACAAAAAACACTAAACCCCAACAAGAAACAACACTAAACCCCTAACAACAAACACTAACCCCCTAACAACAAACAACACTAAACCCCTAACAAGAAACTAACCTAACCCTGTAACAACAAACAACCCTAACCTCCTAACAACAAACAACCTTAACCCCCTAACAACAAACAACCCTAAACCCCTAACAACAAACAATCCTAACCCCCTAACAACCAACAACGCTCACCTCCTAACCACAAACAACACTAACACCCTAACCACAAACAACACTAACCCCGTAGGAACAAACAACACTAACCCCCTAACAACAAACAACACTAACACCCTAACAACAAAAACTACTAAACCCCATCAAGAAACAACCCTGAACCCCTAACAACAAACACTAACCCCCTACCAACACACAATACTAAACCCCTAAAAAGAAAGTAACCTAACCCCGTAACAACAAACAACAGTAACCTCCTAACAACAAACAACCTTAAACCCCTAACAACAAACAACCCTAAACCCCTAACAACAAACAAAACTAACACTCTAACAACAAAAACCACTAAACACCAACAAGAAACAACACTAAACCCCTAACAACAAATACTAACCCCCTAACAACAAACAACACTAACACTCTAACAACAAAAACCACTAAACCCCAACAAGAAACAACACTAAACCCCTAACAACAAACACTAACACCCTAACAACAAACAACACTAAACCCCTAACAAGAAACTAACCTAACCAAGTAAGAACAAACAACCCTAACCTCCTAACAACAAACAACCCTAACACCCTAACAAACAACAACACTAACCCCCTAACCACAAACAATACTAACACCCTAACAACAAAAACCACTAAACCCCAACAAGAAACAACACTAAACCCCTAACAACAAACACTAACACCCTAACACCAAACAACACTAAACCCCTAACAAGAAACTAACCTAACCCTGTAACAACAAACAACCCTAACCTCCTAACAACAACCTTAACCCCCTAACAACAAACAACACTAACACCCTAACAACAAACAACACTAACACCCTAACAACAAAAACTGCTAAACCCCAACAAGAAACAACCCCAAATCGCTAACAACAAACACTAACCCCCTAACAACAAACAACACTAAACCCCTAACAAGAAACTAACCTAACCCCGTAAAAACAAAGCACCCTTACCTCCTAACAACAAACAACCTTAAACCCCTAACAGCAAACAACCCTAAATCCCTAACAACAAACAACACTAACACCCTAACAACAAAAACCACTAAACCCCAACAAGAAGCAACACTAAACTCCTAACAACAAACACTAACCCCCTAACAACAAACAACACTAAACCCCCAACAAGAAACTAACCTAACCCTGTAACAACAAACAACCCTAACCTCCTAACAACAAACAACCTTAAACCCCTAACAACAAACAACCCTAAACCCCTAACAACAAACAACACTAACACCCTAACAACAAAAAACACTAAACCCCAACAAGAAACAACACTAAACCCCTAACAACAAACACTAACCCCTAACAACAAACAACACCAAACCCCTAACAAGAAACTAACCTAACCCTGTAACAACAAACAGCCCTAACCACCTAACAACAAACAACCTTAACCCCCTAACAACAAACAACCCTAAACCCCTAACAACAACCAATCCTAACCCCCTAACAACCAACAACGCTCACCCCCTAACCACAAACAGCACTAACACCCTAACCACAAACAACACTAACCCCGTAAGAACAAAGAACACTAACCCCCTAACCAGAAACAACACTAACACCCTAACAAAAAAAACCACTAAACCCCAACAAGAAACAACACTAAACCCCTAACAACAAACACTAACCCCCTAACAACAAACAACACTAAACCCCTAACAAGAAACTAACCTAACCCCGTAACAACAAAAAACCCTAACCTCCTAACAAGAAACAACCTTAAACCCCTAACAACAAACAACCCTAACCTCTTAACAACAAACAACCTTAACCCCCTAAAAACAAACAACACTAACACCCTAACAACAAAAACCACTAAACCCCAACAAGAAACAACACTAAACCCCTAACAGCAAACACTAACCCCCTAACAACAAACAACACTAAACCCCTAACAAGAAACTAACTTAACACTGTAAGAACAAACAACACTAACCTCCTAACAACAAACAACCCTAACCCCCTAACGAAAAACAACACTAACCCCCTAACCACAAACAACACTAACACCCTAACAACAAAAACCACTAAACCCCAAAAAGAAAAAACACTAAACCCCTAACAACAAACACTAACCCCCTAACAACAAACAGCACTAAACCCACGAACAACAACACTAACTCCCTAACCACAAACAACACTAACACCCTAACAACAAAAACCACTAAACCCCAAAAAGAAAAAACACTAAACCCCTAACAACAAACACTAACCCCCTAACAACAAACAGCACTAAACCCACGAACAACAACACTAACCCCCTAACCACAAACAACACTAACACCCTAACAACAAAAACCACTAAACCCCAACAAGAAACAACACTAAACCCCTAACAACAAACACTAACGCCCTAACAACAAACAACACTAAACCCCTAACAAGAAACTTACCTAACCCTGCAAAAACAAACAACCCTAACCTCCTAACAACAAACAACCTTAACCCCCTAACAACAAAGAACACTAACACCCTAACAAAAAAACCACTAAACCCCAACAAGAAACAACACTAAACCCCTAACAACAAACTCTAACCCCCTAACAACAAACAACACTAAACCCCTAACAAGAAACTAACCTAACCCTGTAACAACAAACAACCCTAACCTCCTAACAACAAACAACCTTAACCACCAACAGCAAACAACCCTAAATCCCTAACAGCAAACAATCCTAACCCCCTAACAAACAACAACGCTCACCCAATAACCACAAACAGAACTAACACCCTAACCACAAACAACACTAACCCCGTAAGAACAAACAACACTAACCCCCTAACAACAAAAAACACTAACACTCTAACAACAAAAACTACTAAACCCCAACAAGAAACAACCCTAAACCCCTAACAACAAACACTAACCCCCTAACAACAAACAACACTAAACCCCTAACAAGAAACTAACCTAACCCCGGAACAACAAACAACCCTAATCTCCCAACAACAAACAACCTTAAACCCCTAACAACAAACAACACTAACACCCTAACAAAAAAACCACTAAACCCCAACAAGAAACAACACTAAAGCCCTAACAACAAACACTAACCCCCTAACAACAAACAACACTAAACCCCTAACAAGAAACTAACCTAACCCTGTAACAACAAACAGCCCTAACCTCCTAACAAAAAACAACCTTAACACCCTAACAACAAACAACCCTAAACCCCTAACAACAACCAATCCTAACCCCCTAACAACCAACAACGCTGACCCCCTAACCACAAACAGCACTAACACCCTAACCACAAACAACACTAACCTCGTAAGAACAAAGAACACTAAACCCCTAACCAGAAACAACACTAACACCCTAACAACAAAAACTACTAAACCACAACAAGAAACAACCCTAAACCCCTAACAACAAACACTAACCCCCTAAAAACAAACAACACTAAACCCCTAACAAGAAACTAACCTAACCCTGTAACAACAAACAACCCTAACCTCCTAACAACAAACAACCTTAAACCCCTAACAACAAACAACCCTAAACCCCTGACAACAAACAACACTAACACCCTAACAACAAAAAACACTAAACCCCAACAAGAAACAACACTAAACCCCTAACAACAAACACTAACCCCCTAACAACAAACAACACTAAACCCCTAACAAGAAACTAACCTAACCCTGTAACAACAAACAACCCTAACCTCCTAACAACAAACAACCTTAACCCCCTAACAACAAACAACCCTAAACCCCTAACAACAAACAATCCTAACCCCCTAACAACCAACAACGCTCACCTCCTAACCACAAACAACACTAACACCCTAACCACAAACAACACTAACCCCGTAAGAACAAACAACACTAACCCCCTAACAACAAACAACACTAACACCCTAACAACAAAAACTACTAAACCCCATCAAGAAACAACCCTGAACCCCTAACAACAAACACTAACCCCCTACCAACACACAATACTAAACCCCTAAAAAGAAAGTAACCTAACCCCGTAACAACAAACAACAGTAACCTCCTAACAACAAACAACCTTAAACCCCTAACAACAAACAACCCTAAACCCCTAACAACAAACAAAACTAACACTCTAACAACAAAAACCACTAAAACCCAACAAGAAACAACACTAAACCCCTAACAACAAACACTAACCCCCTAACAACAAACAACACTAACACTCTAACAACAAAAAAAACTAAACCCCAACAAGAAACAACACTAAACCCCTAACAACAAACAATAACACCCTAACAACAAACAACACTAAACCCCTAACAAGAAACTAACCTAACCAAGTAAGAACAAACAACCCTAACCTCCTAACAACAAACAACACTAACCCCCTAACCACAAACAACACTAACACCCTAACAACAAAAACCACTAAACCCCAAAAAGAAAAAACACTAAACCCCTAACAACAAACACTAACCCCCTAACAACAAACAGCACTAAACCCACGAACAACAACACTAACCCCCTAACCACAAACAACACTAACACCCTAACAACAAAAACCACTAAACCCCAAAAAGAAAAAACACTAAACCCCTAACAACAAACACTAACCCCCTAACAACAAACAGCACTAAACCCACGAACAACAACACTAACCCCCTAACCACAAACAACACTAACACCCTAACAACAAAAACCACTAAACCCCAACAAGAAACAACACTAAACCCCTAACAACAAACACTAACGCCCTAACAACAAACAACACTAAAACCCCTATCAAGAAACTTACCTAACCCTGCAAAAACAAACAACCCTAACCTCCTAACAACAAACAACCTTAACCCCCTAACAACAAAGAACACTAACACCCTAACAACAAACACTAACACCCTAAAAACAAAAACCACTAATCCCCAACAAGAAACAACACTAAACCCCTAACAACAAACACTAACCCCCTAACAACAAACAACACTAAACCCCTAACAAGAAACTGACCTAACCCTGTAACAACAAACAACCCTAACCTCCTAACAACAAACAACCTTAACCCCCTAACAACAAACAACCTTAACCCCCTAACAGCAAACAACCCTAAATCCCTAACAACAAACAATCCTAACCCCCTAACGACAAACAACACTAACACCCTAACCACAAAAAACACAAACCCCGTAAGAACAAACAACACTAACCCCCCAGAACAAACAACACTAACACCCTAACAACAAAAACTACTAAACCCCAACAAGAAACAACCCTAAACCCCTAACAACAAACACTAACCCCCTAACAACAAACAACACTAAACCCCTAACAAGAAACTAACCTAACCCCGTAACAACAAACAACCCTAACCTCCTAACAACAAACAACCTTAAACCCCTAACAACAAACAACCCGAAACCCCTAACAACAAACAACACTAACACTCTAACAACAAAAACCACTAAACCCCAACAAGAAACAACACTAAACCCCTAACAACAAACACTAACCCCCTAACAACAAACAACACTAAACCCCTAACAAGAAACTAACCTAACCCCGTAACAACAAACAACCCTAACCTCCTAACAACAAACAACCTTAAACCCCTAACAACAAACAACCCTAAACCCCTAACAACAAACAACATTAACACCCTAACAACAAAAACTACTAAACCCCAACAAGAAACAACCCTAAACCCCTAACAACAAACACTAACCCCCTAACAACAAACAACACTAAACACCTAACAAGAAACTAACCTAACCCCGTAACAAAAAACAACCCTATCCTCCTAACAACAAACAACCTTAAACCTCTAACAACAAACAACCCTAAACCCCTAACAACAAACAACACTAACACTCTAACAACAAAAACCACTAAACTCCAACAAGAAACAACACTGAACCCCTAACAACAAACACTAACCCCCTAACAACAAACAACACTAAACCCCTAACAAGAAACTAACCTAACCCTGTAAGAACAAACAACCCTAACCTCCTAACAACAAACAACCCTAACCCTCTAACAAACAACAACACTAACCCCCTAACCACAAACAACACTAACACCCTAACAACAAAAACTACTAAACCCCAACAAGACACAACCCTAAACCCCTAACAACAAACACTAACCCCCTAACAACAAACAACACTAAACCCCTAACTAGAAACTAACCTAACCCCGTAACAACAAACAACCCTAACCTCCTAACAACAAACAACCTTAAACCCCTAACAACAAACAAACCTAAACCCCTAACCACAAACCACACTAACACCCTAACAACAAAAACCACTAAACCCCAACAAGAAACAACCCTAAACCCCTAACAACAAACACTAACCCCCTAACAACAAACAACACTAAACCCCTAACAAGAAACTAACCTAACCCCGTAACAACAAACAACCCTAACCTCCTAACAACAAACAACCTTAAACCCCTAACAACAAACAACCCTAAACCCCTAACAATAAACAACACTAACACCCTAACAACAAAAAACACTAAACCCCAACAAGAAACAATACTAAACCCCTAACAACAAACACTAACCCCCTAACAACAAACAACACTAAACCCCTAACAAGAAACTAACCTAACCCTGTAACAACAAACAACCCTAACCTCCTAACAACAAACAACCTTAAACCCCTAACAACAAACAACCCAAAACCCCTAACAGCAAACAACACTAACACCCTAACAACAAAGACTGCTAAACCCCAACAAAAAACAACCCTAAACCCCTAACAACAAACACTAACCCCCTAACAACAAACAACACTAAACCCCTAACAAGAAACTAACCTAACCCCGTAACAACAAACAACCCTAACCTCCTAACAACAAACAACCTTAAACCCCTAACAACAAACAACCCTAAACCGCTAACAACAAACACTAACACCCTAAAAACAAAAACCACTAATCCCCAACAAGAAACAACACTAACCCCTAACAACAAACACTAACCCCCTAACAACAAACAACACTAAACCCCTAACAAGAAACTAACCTAACCCTGTAACAACAAACAACCCTAACCTCCTAACAACAAACAACCTTAACCCCCTAACAACAAACAACCCTGAACCCCTAACAACAAACAATCCTAAACCTCTAACAACCAACAACGCTCACCCCCTAACGACAAACAACACTAACACCCTAACCACAAACAACACAAACCCCGTAAGAACAAACAACACTAACCCCCCAGAACAAACAACACTAACACCCTAACAACAAAAACTACTAAACCCCAACAAGAAACAACCCTAAACCCCTAACAACAAACACTAACCCCCTAACAACAAACAACACTAAACCCCTAACAAGAAACTAACCTAACCCCGTAACAACAAACAACCCTAACCTCCTAACAACAAACAACCTTAAACCCCTAACAACAAACAACCCGAAACCCCTAACAACAAACAACACTAACACTCTAACAACAAAAACCAAGAAACCCCAACAAGAAACAACACTAAACCCCTAACAACAAACACTAACCCCCTAACAACAAACAACCCTAAACCCCTAACAAGAAACTAACCTAACCCCGTAACAACAAACAACCCTAACCTCCTAACAACAAACAACCTTAACCCCTAACAACAAACAACCCTAAACCCCTAACAACAAACACTAACACCCTAAAAACAAAAACCACTAATCCCCAACAAGAAACAACACTAAACCCCTAACAACAAACACTAACCCCCTAACAACAAACAACACTAAACCCCTAACAAGAAACTAACCTAACCCTGTAACAACAAACAACCCTAACCTCCTAACAACAAACAACCTTAACCCCCTAACAACAAACAACCCTGAACCCCTAACAACAAACAATCCTAAACCTCTAACAACCAACAACGCTCACCCCCTAACGACAAACAACACTAACACCCTAACCACAAACAACACAAACCCCGTAAGAACAAACAACACTAACCCCCTAACCACAAACAACACTAACACCCTAACAAAAAAAACTACTAAACCCCAACAAGAAACAACCCTAAACCCCTAACAACAAACACTAACCCCCTAACAACAAACAACACTAAACCCCTAACAAGAAACTAACCTAACCCTGTAACAACAAACAACCCTAACCTCCTAACAACAAACAACCTTAAACCCCTAACAACAAACAACCCTAAACCCCTAACAACAAACAACATTAACACCCTAACAACAAAAACCAGTAAACCCCAACAAGAAACAACACTAAACAAATAACAACAAACACTAACCCCTAACAACAAACAACACTAAACCCCTAACAAGAAACTAACCTAACCCTGTAACAACAAACAACCCTAACCTCCTAACAACAAAAAACCGTTACCCCCTAACATCAAACAACCCTAAACCCCTATCAACAAACAATCGTAACCCCCTAACAACCAACAACGCTCACCCCCTAACCACAAACAACACTAACACCCTAACCACAAACAACACTAACCCCGTAAGAACAAACAACACTAACCCCCTAACCACAAACAACACTAACACTCTAACAACAAAAACTACTAAACCCCAACAAGAAACAACCCTAAACCCCGAACAACAAACACTAACTCCCTAACAACAAACAACACTAAACCCCTAACAAGAAACTAACCTAACCCCGTAACAACAAACAACCCTAACCTCCTAACAACAAACAACCTTAAACCCCTAACAACAAACAACCCTAAACCCCTAACAACAAACAACACTAACACCCTAACAACAAAAACCACTAAACCCCAACAAGAAACAACACTAAACCCCTAACAACAAACACTAACCCCCTAACAACAAACAACACTAAACCCCTAACAAGAAACTAAACTAACCCTGTAACAACAAACAACCCTAACCTCCTAACAACAAACAACCTTAAGCCCTAACAACAAACAACACTAACACCCTAACAACAAAAACCACTAAACTCCAACAAGAAACAACACTGAACCCCTAACAACAAACACTAACCCCCTAACAACAAACAACACTAAACCCCTAACAAGAAACTAACCTAACCCTGTAAGAACAAACAACCCTAACCTCCTAACAACAAACAACCCTAACCCTCTAACAAACAACAACACTAACCCCCTAACCACAAACAACACTAACACCCTAACAACAAAAACTACTAAACCCCAACAAGAAACAACCCTAAACCCCTAACAACAAACACTAACCCCCTAACAACAAACAACACTAAACCCCTAACTAGAAACTAACCTAACCCCGTAACAACAAACAACCCTAACCTCCTAACAACAAACAACTTTAAACCCCTAACAACAAACAAACCTAAACCCCTAACAATAAACAACACTAACACCCTAACAACAAAAAACACTAAACCCCAACAAGAAACAACACTAAACCCCTAACAACAAACACTAACCCCCTAACAACAAACAACACTAAACCCCTAAGAAGAAACTAACCTAACCCTGTAACAACAAACAATCCTAACCTCCTAACAACAAACAACCTTAACCCCCTAACAAGAAACAACCCTAAACCCCTAACAACAAACAATCCTATCCCCCTAACAACCAACAACGCTCACCCCCTAACCACAAACAACACTAACACCCTAACCACAAACAACACTAACCCCGTAAGAACAAACAACACTAAACCCCTAACCACAAACAACACTAACACCCTAACAACAAAAACTACTAAACCCCAACAAGAAACAACCCTAAACCCCTAACAACAAACACTAACCCCCTAACAACAAACAACACTAAACCCCTAACAAGAAACTAACCTAACCCCGTAACAACAAACAACCCTAACCTCCTAACAACAAACAACCTTAAACCCCTAACAACAAACAACACTAACACCCTAACAACAAAAACCACTAAACCCCAACAAGAAACAACACTAAACCCCTAACAACAAACACTAACCCCCTAACAACAAACACTAAACTCCTAACAAGAAACTAACCTAACCCTGTAACAACAAACAACCCTAACCTCCTAACAACAAACAACTTTAACCCCCTAACAGCAAACAACCCTAAATCCCTAACAACAAACAATCCTAACCCCGTAACAACCAACAACGCTCACCCCCTAACCACAAACAACACTAACACCCTAACCACAAACAACACTAAATCCCTAACAACAAACACTAACCCCCTGACAACAAACAACACTAAACCCCTAAGAAGAAACTAACCTAACCCTGTAACAACAAACAACCCTAACCTCCTAACAAGAAACAACCTTAACCCCCTAACAACAAACACCCGTAAACCCCTAACAACAAACAATCCTAACCCCCTAACAACCAACAACGCTCACCCCCTAACCAAAAACAACACTAACACCCTAACCACAAACAACACTAACCCCGTAAGGACAAACAACACTAACCCCCTAACAACAACACTAACACCGTAACAACAAAAACCACTAAAGCCCAACAAGAAACAACCCTAAACCCCTAAATACAAACAACACTAACCCCCTAATCACAAACAACACTAACACCCTAACAACAAAAACCACTAAACCTCAACAAGAAACAACCTGAAACCCCTAAATAGAAACAACACTAACCACTTAACAACAACCCTAACCCCCTAACAACAAACAACCCTAAACCCCTAACAACAAACAATCCTAACCCCCTAACAACCAACTTCGCTCACCTCCTAACCACAAACAACACTAACACCCTAACCACAAACAACACTAACCCTGTAAGAACAAACAACACTAACCCCCTAACAACAAACAACACTAACACCCTAACAACAAAAACTACTAAACCCCATCAAGAAACAACCCTGAACCCCTAACAACAAACACTAACCCCCTACCAACACACAATACTAAACCCCTAAAAAGAAAGTAACCTAACCCCGTAACAACAAACAACAGTAACCTCCTAACAACAAACAACCTTAAACCCCTAACAACAAACAACCCTAAACCCCTAACAACAAACAAAACTAACACTCTAACAACAAAAACCACTAAACCCCAACAAGAAACAACACTAAACCCCTAACAACAAACACTAACCCCCTAACAACAAACAACACTAACACTCTAACAACAAAAACCACTAAACCCCAACAAGAAACAACACTAAACCCCTAACAACAAACACTAACACCCTAACAACAAACAACACTAAACCCCTAACAAGAAACTAACCTAACCAAGTAAGAACAAACAACCCTAACCTCCTAACAACAAACAACCCTAAGACCCTAACAAACAACAACACTAACCCCCTAACCACAAACAACACTAACACCCTAACAAAAAAACCACTAAACCCCAACAAGAAACAACACTAAACCCCTAACAACAAACACTAACCCCCTAACAACAAACAACACTAAACCCCTAACAAGAAACTAACCTAACCCTGTAACAACAAACAGCCCTAACCTCCTAACAAAAAACAACCTTAACACCCTAACAACAAACAACCCTAAACCCCTAACAACAACCAATCCTAACCCCCTAACAACCAACAACGCTGACCCCCTAACCACAAACAGCACTAACACCCTAACCACAAACAACACTAACCCCGTAAGAACAAAGAACACTAACCCCCTAACCACAAACAACACTAACACCCTAACAACAAAAACTACTAAACCCCAACAAGAAACAACCCTAAACCCCTAACAACAAACACTAACCCCCTAACAACAAACAACACTAAACCCCTAAAAAGAAACTAACCTAACCCTGTAACAACAAACAACCCTAACCTCCTAACAACAAACAACCTTAAACCCCTAACAACAAACAACCCTAAACCCCTGACAACAAACAACACTAACACCCTAACAACAAAAAACACTAAACCCCAACAAGAAACAACACTAAACCCCTAACAACAAACACTAACCCCCTAACAACAAACAACACTAAACCCCTAACAAGAAACTAACCTAACCCTGTAACAACAAACAACCCTAACCTCCTAACAACAAACAACCTTAACCCCCTAACAACAAACAACCCTAAACCCCTAACAACAAACAATCCTAACCCCCTAACAACCAACAACGCTCACCTCCTAACCACAAACAACACTAACACCCTAACCACAAACAACACTAACCCCGTAGGAACAAACAACACTAACCCCCTAACAACAAACAACACTAACACCCTAACAACAAAAACTACTAAACCCCATCAAGAAACAACCCTGAACCCCTAACAACAAACACTAACCCCCTACCAACACACAATACTAAACCCCTAAAAAGAAAGTAACCTAACCCCGTAACAACAAACAACAGTAACCTCCTAACAACAAACAACCTTAAACCCCTAACAACAAACAACCCTAAACCCCTAACAACAAACAAAACTAACACTCTAACAACAAAAACCACTAAACACCAACAAGAAACAACACTAAACCCCTAACAACAAATACTAACCCCCTAACAACAAACAACACTAACACTCTAACAACAAAAACCACTAAACCCCAACAAGAAACAACACTAAACCCCTAACAACAAACACTAACACCCTAACAACAAACAACACTAAACCCCTAACAAGAAACTAACCTAACCAAGTAAGAACAAACAACCCTAACCTCCTAACAACAAACAACCCTAACACCCTAACAAACAACAACACTAACCCCCTAACCACAAACAATACTAACACCCTAACAACAAAAACCACTAAACCCCAACAAGAAACAACACTAAACCCCTAACAACAAACACTAACACCCTAACACCAAACAACACTAAACCCCTAACAAGAAACTAACCTAACCCTGTAACAACAAACAACCCTAACCTCCTAACAACAACCTTAACCCCCTAACAACAAACAACACTAACACCCTAACAACAAACAACACTAACACCCTAACAACAAAAACTGCTAAACCCCAACAAGAAACAACCCCAAATCGCTAACAACAAACACTAACCCCCTAACAACAAACAACACTAAACCCCTAACAAGAAACTAACCTAACCCCGTAAAAACAAACCACCCTTACCTCCTAACAACAAACAACCTTAAACCCCTAACAGCAAACAACCCTAAATCCCTAACAACAAACAACACTAACACCCTAACAACAAAAACCACTAAACCCCAACAAGAAGCAACACTAAACTCCTAACAACAAACACTAACCCCCTAACAACAAACAACACTAAACCCCCAACAAGAAACTAACCTAACCCTGTAACAACAAACAACCCTAACCTCCTAACAACAAACAACCTTAAACCCCTAACAACAAACAACCCTAAACCCCTAACAACAAACAACACTAACACCCTAACAACAAAAAACACTAAACCCCAACAAGAAACAACACTAAACCCCTAACAACAAACACTAACCCCTAACAACAAACAACACCAAACCCCTAACAAGAAACTAACCTAACCCTGTAACAACAAACAGCCCTAACCACCTAACAACAAACAACCTTAACCCCCTAACAACAAACAACCCTAAACCCCTAACAACAACCAATCCTAACCCCCTAACAACCAACAACGCTCACCCCCTAACCACAAACAGCACTAACACCCTAACCACAAACAACACTAACCCCGTAAGAACAAAGAACACTAACCCCCTAACCAGAAACAACACTAACACCCTAACAAAAAAAACCACTAAACCCCAACAAGAAACAACACTAAACCCCTAACAACAAACACTAACCCTCTAACAACAAACAACACTAAACACCTAACAACAAACTGACCTAACCCCGTAACAACAAAAAACCCTAACCTCCTAACAAGAAACAACCTTAAACCCCTAACAACAAACAACCCTAACCTCTTAACAACAAACAACCTTAACCCCCTAAAAACAAACAACACTAACACCCTAACAACAAAAACCACTAAACCCCAACAAGAAACAACACTAAACCCCTAACAGCAAACACTAACCCCCTAACAACAAACAACACTAAACCCCTAACAAGAAACTAACTTAACACTGTAAGAACAAACAACACTAACCTCCTAACAACAAACAACCCTAACCCCCTAACGAAAAACAACACTAACCCCCTAACCACAAACAACACTAACACCCTAACAACAAAAACCACTAAACCCCAAAAAGAAAAAACACTAAACCCCTAACAACAAACACTAACCACCTAACAACAAACAGCACTAAACCCACGAACAACAACACTAACTCCCTAACCACAAACAACACTAACACCCTAACAACAAAAACCACTAAACCCCAAAAAGAAAAAACACTAAACCCCTAACAACAAACACTAACCCCCTAACAACAAACAGCACTAAACCCACGAACAACAACACTAACCCCCTAACCACAAACAACACTAACACCCTAACAACAAAAACCACTAAACCCCAACAAGAAACAACACTAAACCCCTAACAACAAACACTAACGCCCTAACAACAAACAACACTAAACCCCTAACAAGAAACTTACCTAACCCTGCAAAAACAAACAACCCTAACCTCCTAACAACAAACAACCTTAACCCCCTAACAACAAAGAACACTAACACCCTAACAAAAAAACCACTAAACCCCAACAAGAAACAACACTAAACCCCTAACAACAAACTCTAACCCCCTAACAACAAACAACACTAAACCCCTAACAAGAAACTAACCTAACCCTGTAACAACAAACAACCCTAACCTCCTAACAACAAACAACCTTAACCACCAACAGCAAACAACCCTAAATCCCTAACAACAAACAATCCTAACCCCCTAACAAACAACAACGCTCACCCAATAACCACAAACAGAACTAACACCCTAACCACAAACAACACTAACCCCGTAAGAACAAACAACACTAACCCCCTAACAACAAAAAACACTAACACTCTAACAACAAAAACTACTAAACCCCAACAAGAAACAACCCTAAACCCCTAACAACAAACACTAACCCCCTAACAACAAACAACACTAAACCCCTAACAAGAAACTAACCTAACCCCGGAACAACAAACAACCCTAATCTCCCAACAACAAACAACCTTAAACCCCTAACAACAAACAACACTAACACCCTAACAAAAAAACCACTAAACCCCAACAAGAAACAACACTAAAGCCCTAACAACAAACACTAACCCCCTAACAACAAACAACACTAAACCCCTAACAAGAAACTAACCTAACCCTGTAACAACAAACAGCCCTAACCTCCTAACAAAAAACAACCTTAACACCCTAACAACAAACAACCCTAAACCCCTAACAACAACCAATCCTAACCCCCTAACAACCAACAACGCTGACCCCCTAACCACAAACAGCACTAACACCCTAACCACAAACAACACTAACCTCGTAAGAACAAAGAACACTAACCCCCTAACCACAAACAACACTAACACCCTAACAACAAAAACTACTAAACCACAACAAGAAACAACCCTAAACCCCTAACAACAAACACTAACCCCCTAAAAACAAACAACACTAAACCCCTAACAAGAAACTAACCTAACCCTGTAACAACAAACAACCCTAACCTCCTAACAACAAACAACCTTAAACCCCTAACAACAAACAACCCTAAACCCCTGACAACAAACAACACTAACACCCTAACAACAAAAAACACTAAACCCCAACAAGAAACAACACTAAACCCCTAACAACAAACACTAACCCCCTAACAACAAACAACACTAAACCCCTAACAAGAAACTAACCTAACCCTGTAACAACAAACAACCCTAACCTCCTAACAACAAACAACCTTAACCCCCTAACAACAAACAACCCTAAACCCCTAACAACAAACAATCCTAACCCCCTAACAACCAACAACGCTCACCTCCTAACCACAAACAACACTAACACCCTAACCACAAACAACACTAACCCCGTAAGAACAAACAACACTAACCCCCTAACAACAAACAACACTAACACCCTAACAACAAAAACTACTAAACCCCATCAAGAAACAACCCTGAACCCCTAACAACAAACACTAACCCCCTACCAACACACAATACTAAACCCCTAAAAAGAAAGTAACCTAACCCCGTAACAACAAACAACAGTAACCTCCTAACAACAAACAACCTTAAACCCCTAACAACAAACAACCCTAAACCCCTAACAACAAACAAAACTAACACTCTAACAACAAAAACCACTAAAACCCAACAAGAAACAACACTAAACCCCTAACAACAAACACTAACCCCCTAACAACAAACAACACTAACACTCTAACAACAAAAAAAACTAAACCCCAACAAGAAACAACACTAAACCCCTAACAACAAACAATAACACCCTAACAACAAACAACACTAAACCCCTAACAAGAAACTAACCTAACCAAGTAAGAACAAACAACCCTAACCTCCTAACAACAAACAACACTAACCCCCTAACCACAAACAACACTAACACCCTAACAACAAAAACCACTAAACCCCAAAAAGAAAAAACACTAAACCCCTAACAACAAACACTAACCCCCTAACAACAAACAGCACTAAACCCACGAACAACAACACTAACCCCCTAACCACAAACAACACTAACACCCTAACAACAAAAACCACTAAACCCCAAAAAGAAAAAACACTAAACCCCTAACAACAAACACTAACCCCCTAACAACAAACAGCACTAAACCCACGAACAACAACACTAACCCCCTAACCACAAACAACACTAACACCCTAACAACAAAAACCACTAAACCCCAACAAGAAACAACACTAAACCCCTAACAACAAACACTAACGCCCTAACAACAAACAACACTAAAACCCCTATCAAGAAACTTACCTAACCCTGCAAAAACAAACAACCCTAACCTCCTAACAACAAACAACCTTAACCCCCTAACAACAAAGAACACTAACACCCTAACAACAAACACTAACACCCTAAAAACAAAAACCACTAATCCCCAACAAGAAACAACACTAAACCCCTAACAACAAACACTAACCCCCTAACAACAAACAACACTAAACCCCTAACAAGAAACTAACCTAACCCTGTAACAACAAACAACCCTAACCTCCTAACAACAAACAACCTTAACCCCCTAACAACAAACAACCTTAACCCCCGAACAGCAAACAACCCTAAATCCCTAACAACAAACAATCCTAACCCCCTAACGACAAACAACACTAACACCCTAACCACAAAAAACACAAACCCCGTAAGAACAAACAACACTAACCCCCCAGAACAAACAACACTAACACCCTAACAACAAAAACTACTAAACCCCAACAAGAAACAACCCTAAACCCCTAACAACAAACACTAACCCCCTAACAACAAACAACACTAAACCCCTAACAAGAAACTAACCTAACCCCGTAACAACAAACAACCCTAACCTCCTAACAACAAACAACCTTAAACCCCTAACAACAAACAACCCGAAACCCCTAACAACAAACAACACTAACACTCTAACAACAAAAACCACTAAACCCCAACAAGAAACAACACTAAACCCCTAACAACAAACACTAACCCCCTAACAACAAACAACACTAAACCCCTAACAAGAAACTAACCTAACCCCGTAACAACAAACAACCCTAACCTCCTAACAACAAACAACCTTAAACCCCTAACAACAAACAACCCTAAACCCCTAACAACAAACAACATTAACACCCTAACAACAAAAACTACTAAACCCCAACAAGAAACAACCCTAAACCCCTAACAACAAACACTAACCCCCTAACAACAAACAACACTAAACACCTAACAAGAAACTAACCTAACCCCGTAACAAAAAACAACCCTATCCTCCTAACAACAAACAACCTTAAACCTCTAACAACAAACAACCCTAAACCCCTAACAACAAACAACACTAACACTCTAACAACAAAAACCACTAAACTCCAACAAGAAACAACACTGAACCCCTAACAACAAACACTAACCCCCTAACAACAAACAACACTAAACCCCTAACAAGAAACTAACCTAACCCTGTAAGAACAAACAACCCTAACCTCCTAACAACAAACAACCCTAACCCTCTAACAAACAACAACACTAACCCCCTAACCACAAACAACACTAACACCCTAACAACAAAAACTACTAAACCCCAACAAGACACAACCCTAAACCCCTAACAACAAACACTAACCCCCTAACAACAAACAACACTAAACCCCTAACTAGAAACTAACCTAACCCCGTAACAACAAACAACCCTAACCTCCTAACAACAAACAACCTTAAACCCCTAACAACAAACAAACCTAAACCCCTAACCACAAACCACACTAACACCCTAACAACAAAAACCACTAAACCCCAACAAGAAACAACCCTAAACCCCTAACAACAAACACTAACCCCCTAACAACAAACAACACTAAACCCCTAACAAGAAACTAACCTAACCCCGTAACAACAAACAACCCTAACCTCCTAACAACAAACAACCTTAAACCCCTAACAACAAACAACCCTAAACCCCTAACAATAAACAACACTAACACCCTAACAACAAAAAACACTAAACCCCAACAAGAAACAATACTAAACCCCTAACAACAAACACTAACCCCCTAACAACAAACAACACTAAACCCCTAACAAGAAACTAACCTAACCCTGTAACAACAAACAACCCTAACCTCCTAACAACAAACAACCTTAAACCCCTAACAACAAACAACCCAAAACCCCTAACAGCAAACAACACTAACACCCTAACAACAAAGACTGCTAAACCCCAACAAAAAACAACCCTAAACCCCTAACAACAAACACTAACCCCCTAACAACAAACAACACTAAACCCCTAACAAGAAACTAACCTAACCCCGTAACAACAAACAACCCTAACCTCCTAACAACAAACAACCTTAAACCCCTAACAACAAACAACCCTAAACCGCTAACAACAAACACTAACACCCTAAAAACAAAAACCACTAATCCCCAACAAGAAACAACACTAACCCCTAACAACAAACACTAACCCCCTAACAACAAACAACACTAAACCCCTAACAAGAAACTAACCTAACCCTGTAACAACAAACAACCCTAACCTCCTAACAACAAACAACCTTAACCCCCTAACAACAAACAACCCTGAACCCCTAACAACAAACAATCCTAAACCTCTAACAACCAACAACGCTCACCCCCTAACGACAAACAACACTAACACCCTAACCACAAACAACACAAACCCCGTAAGAACAAAGAACACTAACCCCCCAGAACAAACAACACTAACACCCTAACAACAAAAACTACTAAACCCCAACAAGAAACAACCCTAAACCCCTAACAACAAACACTAACCCCCTAACAACAAACAACACTAAACCCCTAACAAGAAACTAACCTAACCCCGTAACAACAAACAACCCTAACCTCCTAACAACAAACAACCTTAAACCCCTAACAACAAACAACCCGAAACCCCTAACAACAAACAACACTAACACTCTAACAACAAAAACCAAGAAACCCCAACAAGAAACAACACTAAACCCCTAACAACAAACACTAACCCCCTAACAACAAACAACCCTAAACCCCTAACAAGAAACTAACCTAACCCCGTAACAACAAACAACCCTAACCTCCTAACAACAAACAACCTTAACCCCTAACAACAAACAACCCTAAACCCCTAACAACAAACACTAACACCCTAAAAACAAAAACCACTAATCCCCAACAAGAAACAACACTAAACCCCTAACAACAAACACTAACCCCCTAACAACAAACAACACTAAACCCCTAACAAGAAACTAACCTAACCCTGTAACAACAAACAACCCTAACCTCCTAACAACAAACAACCTTAACCCCCTAACAACAAACAACCCTGAACCCCTAACAACAAACAATCCTAAACCTCTAACAACCAACAACGCTCACCCCCTAACGACAAACAACACTAACACCCTAACCACAAACAACACAAACCCCGTAAGAACAAACAACACTAACCCCCTAACCACAAACAACACTAACACCCTAACAAAAAAAACTACTAAACCCCAACAAGAAACAACCCTAAACCCCTAACAACAAACACTAACCCCCTAACAACAAACAACACTAAACCCCTAACAAGAAACTAACCTAACCCTGTAACAACAAACAACCCTAACCTCCTAACAACAAACAACCTTAAACCCCTAACAACAAACAACCCTAAACCCCTAACAACAAACAACATTAACACCCTAACAACAAAAACCAGTAAACCCCAACAAGAAACAACACTAAACAAATAACAACAAACACTAACCCCTAACAACAAACAACACTAAACCCCTAACAAGAAACTAACCTAACCCTGTAACAACAAAGAACCCTAACCTCCTAACAACAAAAAACCGTTACCCCCTAACATCAAACAACCCTAAACCCCTATCAACAAACAATCGTAACCCCCTAACAACCAACAACGCTCACCCCCTAACCACAAACAACACTAACACCCTAACCACAAACAACACTAACCCCGTAAGAACAAACAACACTAACCCCCTAACCACAAACAACACTAACACTCTAACAACAAAAACTACTAAACCCCAACAAGAAACAACCCTAAACCCCGAACAACAAACACTAACTCCCTAACAACAAACAACACTAAACCCCTAACAAGAAACTAACCTAACCCCGTAACAACAAACAACCCTAACCTCCTAACAACAAACAACCTTAAACCCCTAACAACAAACAACCCTAAACCCCTAACAACAAACAACACTAACACCCTAACAACAAAAACCACTAAACCCCAACAAGAAACAACACTAAACCCCTAACAACAAACACTAACCCCCTAACAACAAACAACACTAAACCCCTAACAAGAAACTAAACTAACCCTGTAACAACAAACAACCCTAACCTCCTAACAACAAACAACCTTAAGCCCTAACAACAAACAACACTAACACCCTAACAACAAAAACCACTAAACTCCAACAAGAAACAACACTGAACCCCTAACAACAAACACTAACCCCCTAACAACAAACAACACTAAACCCCTAACAAGAAACTAACCTAACCCTGTAAGAACAAACAACCCTAACCTCCTAACAACAAACAACCCTAACCCTCTAACAAACAACAACACTAACCCCCTAACCACAAACAACACTAACACCCTAACAACAAAAACTACTAAACCCCAACAAGAAACAACCCTAAACCCCTAACAACAAACACTAACCCCCTAACAACAAACAACACTAAACCCCTAACTAGAAACTAACCTAACCCCGTAACAACAAACAACCCTAACCTCCTAACAACAAACAACCTTAAACCCCTAACAACAAACAAACCTAAACCCCTAACAATAAACAACACTAACACCCTAACAACAAAAAACACTAAACCCCAACAAGAAACAACACTAAACCCCTAACAACAAACACTAACCCCCTAACAACAAACAACACTAAACCCCTAAGAAGAAACTAACCTAACCCTGTAACAACAAACAATCCTAACCTCCTAACAACAAACAACCTTAACCCCCTAACAAGAAACAACCCTAAACCCCTAACAACAAACAATCCTATCCCCCTAACAACCAACAACGCTCACCCCCTAACCACAAACAACACTAACACCCTAACCACAAACAACACTAACCCCGTAAGAACAAACAACACTAAACCCCTAACCACAAACAACACTAACACCCTAACAACAAAAACTACTAAACCCCAACAAGAAACAACCCTAAACCCCTAACAACAAACACTAACCCCCTAACAACAAACAACACTAAACCCCTAACAAGAAACTAACCTAACCCCGTAACAACAAACAACCCTAACCTCCTAACAACAAACAACCTTAAACCCCTAAAAACAAACAACACTAACACCCTAACAACAAAAACCACTAAACCCCAACAAGAAACAACACTAAACCCCTAACAACAAACACTAACCCCCTAACAACAAACACTAAACTCCTAACAAGAAACTAACCTAACCCTGTAACAACAAACAACCCTAACCTCCTAACAACAAACAACTTTAACCCCCTAACAGCAAACAACCCTAAATCCCTAACAACAAACAATCCTAACCCCGTAACAACCAACAACGCTCACCCCCTAACCACAAACAACACTAACACCCTAACCACAAACAACACTAAATCCCTAACAACAAACACTAACCCCCTGACAACAAACAACACTAAACCCCTAAGAAGAAACTAACCTAACCCTGTAACAACAAACAACCCTAACCTCCTAACAAGAAACAACCTTAACCCCCTAACAACAAACACCCGTAAACCCCTAACAACAAACAATCCTAACCCCCTAACAACCAACAACGCTCACCCCCAACCAAAAACAACACTAACACCCTAACCACAAACAACACTAACCCCGTAAGAACAAACAACACTAACCCCCTAACAACAACACTAACACCGTAACAACAAAAACCACTAAAGCCCAACAAGAAACAACCCTAAACCCCTAAATACAAACAACACTAACCCCCTAATCACAAACAACACTAACACCCTAACAACAAAAACCACTAAACCTCAACAAGAAACAACCTGAAACCCCTAAATAGAAACAACACTAACCACTTAACAACAACCCTAACCCCCTAACAACAAACAACCCTAACCCCCAACAACAAACTACTCTAACCCACTAACAACAAACAACCCTAAGCCCCAAACAACAAAGAACCCGAACTCTCTAACAAGAAACAACACTAACCCCCTAAGAACAAAAAACACTAACCCCCTAACAACAAACACCACTAACCCCCTAACAACAATCCTAACAACCTAACAACAAACAACACTAACCCCCTAAAAATAAACTACTCTAAACCCCTAACAACAAACACTAACCCCTAACAACTAACAACACTAAACCCCTAACAAGAAACTAACCTAACCCTGTAACAACAAACAACCCAAACCTCCTAACAACAAACAACCTTAACCCCCTAACAGCAAACAACCCTAAATCCCTAACAACAAACAATCCTAACCCCCTAACAACCAACAACGCTCACCCCCTAACAACAAACAACACTAACACCCTAACCACAAACAACACTAACCCCGTAAGAACAAAAAACACTAACCCCCTAACAACAAACAACACTAACACCCTAACAACAAAAACTACTAAACCCCAACAAGAAACAACCCTAAACCCCTAACAACAAACACTAACCCCCTAACAACAAACAACACTAAACCCCTAACAAGAAACTAACCTAACCCCGTAACAACATACAACCCTAACCTCCCAACAACAAACAACCTTAAACCCCTAACAACAAACAACCCTAAACCCCTAACAACAAACAACACTAACACCCTAACAACAAAAACCACTAAACTCCAACAAGAAACAACACTGAACCCCTAACAACAAACACTAACCCCCTAACAACAAACAACACTAAACCCCTAACAAGAAACTAACCTTACCCTGTAACAACAAACAACCCTAACCTCCTAAAAACAAACAACCTTAACCCCCTAACAGCAAACACCCCTAAATCCCTAACAACATACAATCCTAAAACCCGAACAACCAACAACGCTCACCCCCAACCACAAACAACAGTAACACCCTAACCACAAACAACACTAACCCCGTAAGAACAAACAACACTAACACCCTAACAACAAACAACACTAACACCGTAACAACAAAAACTACTAAACCCCAACAAGAAACAACCCTAAACCCCTAAGAACAAACACTAAACCCCTAAAAACAAACAACACTAAAGACCTAACAAGAAACTAACCTAACCCCGTAACAACAAACAACCCTAACCTCCTAACAACAAACAACCTTAAACCCCTAACAACAAACTACCCTAAACCCGTAACAACAAACAACACTAACACCCTAACAACAAAAACCACTAAACTCCAAAAAGAATCAACACTGAACCCCTAACAACAAACACTAACCCCTAACAACAAACAACACTAAACCCCTAACAAGAAACTAACCTAACCCTGTAACAACAAACAACCCTAACCTCCTAACAACAAACAACCCTAACCCCCTAACAAACAACAACACTAACCCACTAACAACAAACAACACTAACACCCTAACAACAAAAACTACTAAACCCCAACAGGAAACAACCCTAAACCCCTAAGAACCAACACTAACCCCCTAACAACAAACAACACTAAACCCCTAACCAGAAACTAACCTAACCCCATAACAACAAACAACCCTAACCTCCTAACAACAAACAACCTTAAACCCCTAACAACAAACAACCCTAAACTCCTAACAACAAACATACACTAACACCCTAACAACAAAAAACACTAAACCCCAACAAGAAACAACAGTAAACCCCTAACAACAACCACTAACCCCCTAACAACAAACAACACTAAACCCCTACCAAGAATCTAACCTAACCCCGTAACAACAAACAACTCTAACCTCCTAACAACAAACAACCTTAACCCCCTAACAACAAACAACCCTGAACCCCTAACAACAAACAATCCTAACCCCCTAACAACCAACAACGCTCACCCCTAACCACAAACAACACTAACACCCTAACCACAAACAACACTAACCCCGTAAGAACAAACAACACTAACCCCCAACCACAAACAACACTGACACCCTAACAACAAAAACTACTAAACCCCAACAAGAAACAACCCTAAACCCCTAACAACAAACACTAACCCCCTAACAACAAACAACACTAAACCCCTAACAAGAAACTAACCTAACCCCGTAACAACAAACAACCCTAACCTCCTAACAACAAACAACCTTAAACCCCTAACAACAAACAACCCTAAACCCCTAACAACAAACAACACTAACACCCTAACAACAAAAACCACTAAACCCCAACAAGAAACAACACTAAACCCCTAACAACAAACACTAACCCCCTAACAACAAACAACACTAAACCCCTAACAAGAAACTAACCTAACCCTGTAACAACAAACAACCCTAACCTCCTAACAACAAACAACCTTAACTCCCTAACAACAAACAACTCTAAACCCCTAACAACAAACAATCCTAACCCCCTAACAACCAACAACGCCCACCCCCTAACCACAAACAACACTAACACCCTAACCACAAACAACACTAACCCCGTAAGAACAAACAACACTAACCCCCTAAAAACAAACAACACTAACACCCTAACAACAAAAACTACTAAACCGCAACAAGAAACAACCCTAAACCCCTAACAACAAACACTAACCCCCTGACAACAAACAACACTAAACCACTAACAAGAAACTAACCTAACCCTGTAACAACAAACAACCCTAACCTTCTAACAACAAACAACCCTAACCACCTAACAAACAACAACACTAACCCCCTAACCACAAACAACACTAACACCCTAACAACAAAAACCACTAAACCCCAACAAGAAACAACCCTAAACCCCTAACAACAAACACTAACCCCCTAACAACAAACAACACTAAACCCCTAACAAGAAACTAACCTAACCCTGTAACAACAAACAACCCTAACCTCCTAACAACAAACAATCTTAACCCCCTAACAACAAACAACCCTAAACCCCTAACAACAAATATCCTAACCCCCTAACAACCAACAACGCTCACCCCCTAACCACAAACAACACTAACCCCCTAACCACAAACAACACTAACACCCTAACAACAAAAACCACTAAACCTCAAAAAGAAACAACCCGAAACCCCTAAATAGAAACAACACTAACCACCTAACAACCCTAACCCCCAACAACAAACAACCCTAACCCCCAATAACAAACTACTCTAACCCACTAACAACAAACAACCCTAAGCCCCTAACAACAAAATACCCTAACTCTCTAACAAGAAACAACACTAACCCCCTAACAACAAAAAACACTAACCCCCTATCAACAAACACCACTAACCCCCTAACAACAATCCTAACAACCTAACAACAAACAACACTAACCCCCAAAAATAAACTACTCTAAACCCCTAACAACAAACAACCCTAACCCCCTAACAACAAACAATCCTAAACCCCTAACAACAAACAACCCTAACGTTCTAACAACAAACAACCCTAACCACCTAACAAACAACAACACTAACCACCTAATCACAAACAACACTAACACCCTAACAACAAAAACCACTAAACCCCAACAAGAAACAACCCTAAACCCCTAACAACAAACACTAACCCCCTAACAACAAACAACACTAAACCCTTAACAAGAAACTAACCTAACCCCATAACAACAAACAACCCTAACCTCCTAACAACAAACAACCTTAACCCCCTAACAACAAACAACCCTAAACCCCTAACAACAAACAACACTAACACCCTAACAACAAAAACCACTAAACCCCAACAAGAAATAACAGTAAACCCCTAACAACAAACACTAACCCCCTAACAACAAACAACACTAAACCCCTAACAAGAAAGTAACCTAACCCCGTAACAACAAACAACCCTAACCTCCTAACAACAAACAACCTTAAACCCCTAACAACAAACAACCCTAAACCCCTAACAACAAACAACACTAACACCCTAAAAACAAAAACCACTAAACCCCAACAAGAAACAACACTAAACCCCTAACAACAAACACTAACCCCCTAACAACTAACAACACTAAACCCCTAACAAGAAACTAACCTAACCCTGTAACAACAAACAACCCAAACCTCCTAACAACAAACAACCTTAACCCCCTAACAGCAAACAACCCTAAATCCCTAACAACAAACAATCCTAACCCCCTAACAACCAACAACGCTCACCCCCTAACAACAAACAACACTAACACCCTAACCACAAACAACACTAACCCCGTAAGAACAAACAACACTAACCCCCTAACAACAAACAACACTAACACCCTAACAACAAAAACTACTAAACCCCAACAAGAAACAACCCTAAACCCCTAACAACAAACACTAACCCCCTAACAACAAACAACACTAAACACCTAACAAGAAACTAACCTAACCCCGTAACAACAAACAACCCTAACCTCCTAACAACGAACAACCTTAAACCCCTAACAACAAACAACCCTAAACCCCTAACAACAAACAACACTAACACCCTAACAACAAAAACCACTAAACTCCAACAAGAAACAACACTGAACCCCTAAGAACAAACACTAACCCCCTAACAACAAACAACACTAAACCCCTAACAAGAAACTAACCTAACCCTGTAACAACAAACAACCCTAACCTCCTAACAACAAACAACCTTAACCCCCTAACAGCAAACACCAATAAATCCCTAACAACATACAATCCTAAAACCCGAACAACCAACAACGCTCACCCCCAACCACAAACAACAATAACACCCTAACCACAAACAACACTAACCCCGTAAGAACAAACAACACTAACACCCTAACAACAAACAACACTAACCCCCTAACAAAAAACAACACTAACCCCCTAACAACAAACAACACTAACACCCTAACAACAAAAAGTACTAAACCCCAACAAGAAACAACCCTAAACCCCTAAGAACAAACACTAACCCCCTAACAACAAACAACACTAAACCCCTAACCAGAAACTAACCTAACCCCATAACAACAAACAACCCTAACCTCCTAACAACAAACAACCTTAAACCCCTAACAACAAACAACCCTAAACTCCTAACAACAAACATACACTAACACCCTAACAACAAAAAACACTAAACCCCAACAAGAAACAACAGTAAACCCCTAACAACAAACACTAACCCCCTAACAACAAACAACACTAAACCCCTAACAAGAATCTAACCTAACCCCGTAACAACAAACAACTCTAACCTCCTAACAACAAACAACCTTAACCCCCTAACAACAAACAACCCTAAACCCCTAACAACAAACAATCCTAACCCCCTAACAACCAACGCTCACCCCCTAACCACAAACAACACTAACACCCTAACCACAAACAACACTAACCCTGTAAGAACAAACAACACTAACCCCCAACCACAAACAACACTAACACCCTAACAACAAAAACTACTAAACCCCAACAAGAAACAACCCTAAACCCCTAACAACAAACACTAACCCCCTAACAACAAACAACACTAAACCCCTAACAAGAAACTAACCTAATCCCGTAACAACAAACAACCCTAACCTCCTAACAACAAACAACCTTAAACCCCTAACAACAAACAACCCTAAACCCCTAACAACAAACAACACTAACACCCTAACAACAAAAACCACTAAACCCCAACAAGAAACAACACTAAACCCCTAACAACAAACACTAACCCCCTAACAACAAACAACACTAAACCCCTAACAAGAAACTAACCTAACCCTGTAACAACAAACAACCCTAACCTCCTAACAACAAACAACCTTAAACCCCTAGCAACAAACAACCCTAAACCCCTAATAACAAACAACACTAACACCCTAACAAAAAAAACTACTAAACCCCAACAAGAAACAACCCTAAACCCCTAAGAACAAACACTAACCCCCTAACAACAAACAACACTAAACCCCTAACAAGAAACTAACCTAACCCTGTAACAACAAACAACCCTAACCTCCTAACAACAAACAACCTTAAACCCCTAACAACAAACAACCCTAAACCCCTAACAACAAACAACATTAACACCCTAACAACACAAACCAGTAAACTCCAACAAGAAACAACACTAAACCCCTAACAACAAACACTAACCCCTAACAACAAACAACACTAAACCCCTAACAAGAAACTAACCTAACCCTGTAACAACAAACAACCCTAACCTCCTAACAACAAAAAACCTTTACCCCCTAACATCAAACAACACTAAACCCCTATCAACAAACAATCGTAACCCCCTAACAACCAACAACGCTCACCCCCTAACCACAAACAACACTAACACCCTAACCACAAACAACACTAACCCCGTAAGAACAAACAACACTAACCCCCTAACCACAAACAACACTAACACTCTAACAACAAAAACTACTAAACCCCAACAAGAAACAACCCTAAACCCCGAACAACAAACACTAACCCCCTAACAACAAACAACACTAAACCCCTAACAAGAAACTAACCTAACCCCGTAACAACAAACAACCCTAACCTCCTAACAACAAACAACCTTAAACCCCTAACAACAAACAACCCTAAACCCCTAACAAAAAACAACAATAACACCCTAACAACAAAAACCACTAAACCCCAACAAGAAACAACACTAAACCCCTAACAACAAACACTAACCCCCTAACAACAAACAACACTAAACCCCTAACAAGAAACTAAACTAACCCTGTAACAACAAACAACCCTAACCTCCTAACAACAAACAACCTTAACCCCCTAACAACAAACAACACTAACACCCTAACAACAAAAACCACTAAACTCCAACAAGAAACAACACTGAACTCCTAACAACAAACACTAACCCCCTAACAACAAACAACACTAAACCCCTAACAAGAAACTAACCTAACCCTGTAAGAACAAACAACCCTAACCTCCTAACAACAAACAACCCTAACCCTCTAACAAACAACAACACTAACCCCCTAACCACAAACAACACTAACACCCTAACAACAAAAACTACTAAACCCCAACAAGAAACAACCCTAAACCCCTAACAACAAACACTAACCCCCTAACAACAAACAACACTAAACCCCTAACTAGAAACTAACCTAACCCCGTAACAACAAACAACCCTAACCTCCTAACAACAAACAACCTTAAACCCCTAACAACAAACAAACCTAAACCCCTAACCACAAACAACACTAACACCCTAACAACAAAAACCACTAAACCCCAGCAAGAAACAACACTAAACCCCTAACAACAAACACTAACCCCCTAACAACAAACAACACTAAACCCCTAACAAGAAACTAACCTAACCCCGTAACAACAAACAACCCTAACCTCCTAACAACAAACAACCTTAAACCCCTAACAACAAACAACCCTAAACCCCTAACAATAAACAATCCTAACCCCCTAACAACCAACAACGCTCACCCCCTAACCACAAACAACCCTAACACCCTAACCACAAACAACACTAACCCCGTAAGAACAAACAACACTAACCCCCTAACAACAAACAACACTAAGACCCTAACAACAAAAACTACTAAACCCCAACAAGAAACAACCCAAACCCCTAACAACAAACACTAACCCCCTAACAACAAAAAACACTAAACCCCTAACAAGAAACTAACCTAACCCTGTAACAACAAACAACCCAAACCTCCTAACAACAAACAACCTTAACCCCCTAACAGCAAACAACCCTAAATCCCTAACAACAAACAATCCTAACCCCCTAACAACCAAAAACGCTCACCCCCTAACAACAAACAACACTAACACCCTAACCACAAACAACACTAACCCCGTAAGAACAAAAAACACTAACCCCCTAACCACAAACAACACTAACACCCTAACAAAAAAAACTACTAAACTCCAACAAGAAACAACCCTAAACCGCTAACAACAAACACTAACCCCCTAACAACAAACAACACTAAACCCCTAACAAGAAACTAACCTAACCCTGTAACAACAAACAACCCTAACCTCCTAACAACAAACAACCTTAAACCCCTAACAACAAACAACCCTAAACCCCTAACAACAAAGAACATTAACACCCTAACAACAAAAACCAGTAAACCCCAACAAGAAACAACACTAAACCAATAACAACAAACACTAACCCCTAACAACAAAGAACACTAAACCCCTAACAAGAAACTAACCTAACCCTGTAACAACACACAACCCTAACCTCCTAACAACAAAAAACCTTTACCCCCTAACATCAAACAACCCTAAACCCCTATCAACAAACAATCGTAACCCCCTAACAACCAACAACGCTCACCCCCTAACCACAAACAACACTAACACCCTAACCACAAACAACACTAACCCCGTAAGAACAAACAACACTAACCCCCTAACCACAAACAACACTAACACTCTAACCACAAAAACTACTAAACCCCAACAAGAAACAACCCTAAACCCCGAACAACAAACACTAACCCCCTAACAACAAACAACACTAAACCCCTAACAAGAAACTAACCTAACCCCGTAACAACAAACAACCCTAACCTCCTAACAACAAACAACCTTAAACCCCTAACAACAAACAACCCTAAACCCCTAACAACAAACAACACTAACACCCTAACAACAAAAACCACTAAACCCCAAAAAGAAACAACACTAAACCCCTAACAACAAACACTAACCCCCTAACAACAAACAACAATAAACCCCTAACAAGAAACTAAACTAACCCTGTAACAACAAACAACCCTAACCTCCTAACAACAAACAACCTTAACCCCCTAACAACAAACAACACTAACACCCTAACAACAAAAACCACTAAACTCCAACAAGAAACAACACTGAACCCCTAACAACAAACACTAACACCCTAACAACAAACAACACTAAACCCCTAACAAGAAACTAACCTAACCCTGTAAGAACAAACAACCCTAACCTCCTAACAACAAACAACCCTAACCCTCTAACAAACAACAACACTAACCCCCTAACCACAAACAACACTAACACCCTAACAACAAAAACTACTAAACCCCAACAAGAAACAACCCTAAACCCCTAAGAACAAACACTAACCCCCTAACAACAAACAACACTAAACCCCTAACTAGAAACTAACCTAACCCCGTAACAACAAACAACCCTAACCTCCTAACAACAAACAACCTTAAACCCCTAACAACAAACAAACCTAAACCCCTAACAATAAACAACACTAACACCCTAACAACAAAAAACACTAAACCCCAACAAGAAACAACACTAAACCCCTAACAACAAACACTAACCCCCTAACAACAAACAACACTTATCCCCTAACAAGAAACTAACCTAACCCTGTAACAACAAACAATCCTAACCTCCTAACAACAAACAACCTTAACCCCCTAACAAGAAACAACCCTAAACCCCTAACAACAAACAATCCTATCCCCCTAACAACCAATAACGCTCACCCCCTAACCACAAACAACACTAACACCCTAACCACAAACAACACTAACCCCGTAAGAACAAACAACACTAAACCCCTAACCACAAACAACACTAACACCCTAACAGCAAAAACTACTAAACCCCAACAAGAAGCAACCCTAAACCCCTAACAACAAACACTAACCCCCTAACAACAAACAACACTAAACCCCTAACAAGAAACTAACCTAACCCCGTAACAACAAACAACCCTAACCTCCTAACAACAAACAACCTTAAACCCCTAACAACAAACAACACTAACACCCTAACAACAAAAACCACTAAACCCCAACAAGAAACAACACTAAACCCCTAACAACAAACACTAACCCCCTAAGAACAAACACTAAACCCCTAACAAGAAACTAACCTAACCCTGTAACAACAAACAACCCTAACCTCCTAACAACAAACAACTTTAACCCCCTAACAGCAAACAACCCTAAATCCCTAACAACAAACAATCCTAACCCCGTAACAACCAACAACGCTCACCCCCTAAGCACAAACAACACTAACACCCTAACCACAAACAACACTAAATCCCTAACAACAAACACTAACCCCCTGACAACAAACAACACTAAACCCCTAAGAAGAAACTAACCTAACCCTGTAACAACAAACAACCCTAACCTCCTAACAAGAAACAACCTTAACCCCCTAACAACAAACACCCGTAAACCCCTAACAACAAACAATCCTAACCCCCTAACAACCAACAGCGCTCACCCCCTAACCAAAAACAACACTAACACCCTAACCACAAACAACACTAACCCCGTAAGAACAAACAACACTAACCCCCTAACAACAACACTAACACCGTAACAACAAAAACCACTAAAGCCCAACAAGAAACAACCCTAAACCCCTAAATACAAACAACACTAACCCCCTAATCACAAACAACACTAACACCCTAACAACAAAAACCACTAAAGCTCAACAAGAAACAACCTGAAACCCCTAAATAGAAACAACACTAACCACTTAACAACAACCCTAACCCCCTAACAACAAACAACCCTAACCCCCAACAACAAACTACTCTAACCCACTAACAACAAACAACCCTAAGCCCCTAACAACAAAGAACCCGAACTCTCTAACAAGAAACAACACTAACCCCCTAAGAACAAAAAACACTAACCCCCTAACAACAAACACCACTAACCCCCTAACAACAATCCTAACAACCTAACAACAAACAACACTAACCCCCTAAAAATAAACTACTCTAAACCCCTAACAACAAACACTAACCCCTAACAACTAACAACACTAAACCCCTAACAAGAAACTAACCTAACCCTGTAACAACAAACAACCCAAACCTCCTAACAACAAACAACCTTAACCCCCTAACAGCAAACAACCCTAAATCCCTAACAACAAACAATCCTAACCCCCTAACAACCAACAACGCTCACCCCCTAACAACAAACACTAACACCCTAACCACAAACAACACTAACCCCGTAAGAACAAAAAACACTAACCCCTAACAACAAACAACACTAACACCCTAACAACAAAAACTACTAAACCCCAACAAGAAACAACCCTAAACCCCTAACAACAAACACTAACCCCCTAACAACAAACAACACTAAACCCCTAACAAGAAACTAACCTAACCCTGTAACAACATACAACCCTAACCTCCCAACAACAAACAACCTTAAACCCCTAACAACAAACAACCCTAAACCCCTAACAACAAACAACACTAACACCCTAACAACAAAAACCACTAAACTCCAACAAGAAACAACACTGAACCCCTAACAACACTAACCCCCTAACAACAAACAACACTAAACCCCTAACAAGAAACTAACCTAACCCTGTAACAACAAACAACCCTAACCTCCTAACAACAAACAACCTTAACCCCCTAACAGCAAACACCCCTAAATCCCTAACAACATACAATCCTAAAACCCGAACAACCAACAACGCTCACCCCCAACCACAAACAACAGTAACACCCTAACCACAAACAACACTAACCCCGTAAGAACAAACAACACTAACACCCTAACAACAAACAACACTAACACCGTAACAACAAAAACTACTAAACCCCAACAAGAAACAACCCTAAATCCCTAAGAACAAACACTAAACCCCTAAAAACAAACAACACTAAAGACCTAACAAGAAACTAACCTAACCCCGTAACAACAAACAACCCTAACCTCCTAACAACAAACAACCTTAAACCCCTAACAACAAACTACCCTAAACCCCTAACAACAAACAACACTAACACCCTAACAACAAAAACCACTAAACTCCAAAAAGAATCAACACTGAACCCCTAACAACAAACACTAACCCCCTAACAACAAACAACACTAAACCCCTAACAAGAAACTAACCTAAACCTGTAACAACAAACAACCCTAACCTCCTAACAACAAACAACCCTAACCCCCTAACAAACAACAACACTAACCCACTAACAACAAACAACACTAACACCCTAACAACAAAAACTACTAAACCCCAACAGGAAACAACCCTAAACCCCTAAGAACCAACACTAACCCCCTAACAACAAACAACACTAAACCCCTAACCAGAAACTAACCTAACCCCATAACAACAAACAACCCTAACCTCCTAACAACAAACAACCTTAAACCCCTAACAACAAACAACCCTAAACTCCTAACAACAAACATACACTAACACCCTAACAACAAAAAACACTAAACCCCAACAAGAAACAACAGTAAACCCCTAACAACAAACACTAACCCCCTAACAACAAACAACACTAAACCCCTAAGAAGAATCTAACCTAACCCCGTAACAACAAACAACTCTAACCTCCTAACAACAAACAACCTTAACCCCCTAAAAACAAACAACCCTAAACCCCTAACAACAAACAATCCTAACCCCCTAACAACCAACAACGCTCACCCCCTAACCACAAACAACACTAACACCCTAACCACAAACAACACTAACCCCGTAAGAACAAACAACACTAACCCCCAACCACAAACAACACTGACACCCTAACAACAAAAACTACTAAACCCCAACAAGAAACAACACTGAACCCCTAACAACAAACACTAACCCCCTAACAACAAACAACACTAAACCCCTAACAAGAAACTAACCTAACCCCGTAACAACAAACAACCCTAACCTCCTAACAACAAACAACCTTAAACCCCTAACAACAAACAACCCTAAACCCCTAACAACAAACAACACTAACACCCTAACAACAAAAACCACTAAACCCCAACAAGAAACAACACTAAACCCCTAACAACAAACACTAACCCCCTAACAACAAACAACACTAAACCCCTAACAAGAAACTAACCAAACCCTGTAACAACAAACAACCCTAACCTCCTAACAACAAACAACCTTAACCCCCTAACAACAAACAACTCTAAACCCCTAACAACAAACAATCCTAACCCCCTAACAACCAACAACGCCCACCCCCTAACCACAAATAACACTAACACCCTAACCACAAACAACACTAACCCCGTAAGAACAAACAACACTAACCCCCTAAAAACAAACAACACTAACACCCTAACAACAAAAACTACTAAACCGCAACAAGAAACAACCCTAAACCCCTAACAACAAACACTAACCCCCTGACAACAAACAACACTAAACCACTAACAAGAAACTAACCTAACCCTGTAACAACAAACAACCCTAACCTTCTTACAACAAACAACCCTAACCACCTAACAAACAACAACACTAACCCCCTAACCACAAACAACACTAACACCCTAACAACAAAAACCACTAAACCCCAACAAGAAACAACCCTAAACCCCTAGCAACAAACAGTAACCCCCTAACAACAAACAACACTAAACCCCTAACAAGAAACTAACCTAACCCCGTAACAACAAACAACTCTAACCTCCTAACAACAAACAACCTTAACCAACTAACAACAAACAACCCTAAACCCCTAACAACAAACAATCCTAACCCCCTAACAACCAACAACGCTCACCCCCTAACCACAAACAACACTAACCCCCTAACCACAAACAACACTAACACCCTAACAACAAAAACCACTAAACCTCAAAAAGAAACAACCCGAAACCCCTAAATAGAAACAACACTAACCACCTAACAACAACCCTAACCCCCAATAACAAACTACTCTAACCCACTAACAACAAACAACCCTAAGCCCCTAACAACAAAGAACCCTAACTCTCTAACAAGAAACAACACTAACAACCTAACAACAAAAAACACTAACCCCCTAACAACAAACACCACTAACCCCCTAACAACAATCCTAACAACCTAACAACAAACAACACTAACCCCCTAAAAATAAACTACTCTAAACCCCTAACAACAAACAATCCTAACCCCCTAACAACAAACAACCCTAAACCCCTAACGACAAACAACCCTAACCTTCTAAGAACAAACAACCCTAACCCCCTAAAAAACAACAACACTAACCCCCTAATCACAAACAACACTAACACCCTAACAACAAAAACTACTAAACCCCAACAAGAAACAACCCTAAACCCCTAACAACAAACACTAACCCCCTAACGACAAACAACACTAAACCCCTAACAAGAAACTAACCTAACCCCGTAACAACAAACAACCCTAACTTCCTAACAACAAACAACCTTAAACCCCTAACAACAAACAACCCTAAACCCCTAACAACAAACAACACTAACACCCTAACAACAAAAACCAATAAACCCCAACAAGAAACAACACTAAACCCCTAACAACAAACACTAACCCACTAACAACAAACAACACTAAACCCCTAACAAGAAACTAACCTAACCCTGTAACAACAAACAACCCTAACCTCCTAACAACAAACAACCTTAACCCCCTAAGAGCAAACAACCCTAAATCCCTAACAACAAACAATCCTAACCCCCTAACAACCAACAACGCTCACCCCCTAACCACAAACAGCACTAACAACCTAACCACAAACAACACTAACCCCGTAAGAACAAACAACAGTAACCCCATAACAACAAACAACACTAACACCCTAACAACAAAAACTACTAAACCGCAACAAGAAACAACCCTAAACCCCTAACAAGAAACACTAACCCCCTAACAACAAACAACCCTAAACCCCTAACAACAAACAATCCTAACCCCCTAACAACCAACAACGCTGACCCCCTAACCACAAACAACACTAACACCCTAACCACAAACAACACTAACCAAGTAAGAACAAACAACACTAACACCCTAACAACAAAAACCACTAAAGCCCAACAAGAAACAACCCTAAACCCCTAAATACAAACAACACTAACCCCATAACCACAAACAACACTAACACCCTAACAACAAAAACCACTAAACCTCAAAAAGAAACAACCCGAAACCCCTAAATAGAAACAACACTAACCACCTAACAACAACCCTAACCCCCAACAACAAACAACCCTAACCCCCAATAACAAACTACTCTAACCCACTAACAACAAACAACCCTAAGCCCCTAACAACAAAGAACCCTAACTCTCTAACAAGAAACAACACTAACCCCCTAACAACAAAAAACACTAACCCCCTAACAACAAACACCACTAACCCCCTAACAACAATCCTAACAACCTAACAACAAACAACACTAACCCCCAAAAATAAACTACTCTAAACCCCTAACAACAAACAACCCTAACCCCCTAACAACAAACAATCCTAAACCCCTAACAACAAACAACCCTAACTTTCTAACAACAAACAACCCTAACCACCTAACAAACAACAACACTAACCACCTAATCACAAACAACACTAACACCCTAACAACAAAAACTACTAAACCCCAACAAGAAACAACCCTAAACCCCTAACAACAAATACTAACCCCCTAACAACAAACAACACTAAAACCCTAACAAGAAACTAACCTAACCCTGTAACAACAAACAACCCTAACCTCCTAACAACAAACAACCCTAACCCCCTAACAAACAACAACACTAACCCCCTAACCACAAACAACACTAACACCCTAACAACAAAAACTACTAAACCCAAACAAGGAGCAATCCTAAACCCCTAACAACAAACACTAACCCCCTATCAGCAAACAATACTAAACCCCTAACAAGAAACTAACCTAACCCCGTAACAACAAACAACCCTAACCTCCTAAGAACAAACAACCTGAAACCCCTAACAACAAACAACCCTGAACCACTAACAACAAACAATACTAACACCCTAACAACAAAAACCACTAAACCCCAACAAGAAACAGCACTAAACGCCTAAAAACAAACACTAACCCCCTAACAACAAACAACACTAAACCCTAACAAGAAACTAACCTAACCCTGTAACAACAAACAACCCTAACACCCTAACAAACAACAACACTAACCCCCTAACCACAAACAACACTAACACCCTAATAACAAAAACTACTAAACCCCAACAAGAAACAACCCTAAACCCCTAACAACAAACACTAACCCCCTAACAACAAACAACACTAAACCCTTAACAAGAAACTAACCTAACCCCATAACAACAAACAACCCTAACCTCCTAACAACAAACAACCTTAACCCCCTAACAACAAACAACCCTAAACCCCTAACAACAAACAACACTAACACCCTAACAACAAAAACCACTAAACCCCAACAAGAAATAACAGTAAACCCCTAACAACAAACACTAACCCCCTAACAACAAACAACACTAAACCCCTAACAAGAAAGTAACCTAACCCCGTAACAACAAACAACCCTAACCTCCTAACAACAAACAACCTTAAACCCCTAACAACAAACAACCCTAAACCCCTAACAACAAACAACACTAACACCCTAAAAACAAAAACCACTAAACCCCAACAAGAAACAACACTAAACCCCTAACAACAAACACTAACCCCCTAACAACTAACAACACTAAACCCCTAACAAGAAACTAACCTAACCCTGTAACAACAAACAACCCAAACCTCCTAACAACAAACAACCTTAACCCCCTAACAGCAAACAACCCTAAATCCCTAACAACAAACAATCCTAACCCCCTAACAACCAACAACGCTCACCTCCTAACAACAAACAACACTAACACCCTAACCACAAACAACACTAACCCCGTAAGAACAAAAAACACTAACCCCCTAACAACAAACAACACTAACACCCTAACAACAAAAACTACTAAACCCCAACAAGAAACAACCCTAAACCCCTAACAACAAACACTAACCCCCTAACAACAAACAACACTAAACACCTAACAAGAAACTAACCTAACCCCGTAACAACAAACAACCCTAACCTCCTAACAACAAACAACCTTAAACCCCTAACAACAAACAACCCTAAACCCCTAACAACAAACAACACTAACACCCTAACAACAAAAACCACTAAACTCCAACAAGAAACAACACTGAACCCCTAACAACAAACACTAACCCCCTAACAACAAACAACACTAAACCCCTAACAAGAAACTAACCTAAACCTGTAACAACAAACAACCCTAACCTCCTAACAACAAACAACCTTAAACCCCTAACAGCAAACACCAATAAATCCCTAACAACATACAATCCTAAAACCCGAACAACCAACAGCGCTCACCCCCAACCACAAACAACACTAACACCCTAACCACAAACAACACTAACCCCGTAAGAACAAACAACACTAACCCCCTAACCACAAACAACACTAACACTCTAACAACAAAAACTACTAAACCCCAACAAGAAACAACCCTAAACCCCGAACAGCAAACACTAACCCCCTAACAACAAACAACACTAAACCCCTAACAAGAAACTAACCTAACCCCGTAACAACAAACAACCCTAACCTCCTAACAACAAACAACCTTAAACCCCTAACAACAAACAACCCTAAACCCCTAATAACAAACAACACTAACACCCTAACAACAAAAACCACTAAACCCCAACAAGAAACAACACTAAACCCCTAACAACAAACACTAACCCCCTAACAAGAAACAACACTAAACCCCTAACAAGAAACTAACCTAACCCTGTAACAACAAACAACCCTAACCTCCTAACAACAAACAACCTTAACCCCCTAACAACAAACAACCCTAAACCCCTAACAACAAACAATCCTAACCCCCTAACAACCAACAACGCCCACCCCCTAACCACAAACAACACTAACAACCTAACCACAAACAACACTAACCCCGTAAGAACAAACAACACTAACCCCCTAAAAACAAACAACACTAACACCCTAACAACAAAAACTACTAAACCGCAACAAGAAACAACCCTAAACCCCTAACAACAAACACTAACCCCCTGACAACAAACAACACTAAACCACTAACAAGAAACTAACCTAACTCTGTAACAACAAACAACCCTAACCTTCTAACAAGAAACAACCCTAACCTCCTAACAACAAACAACCTTAAACCCCTAACAACAAGCAACCCTAAACCCCTAACAACAAACAACACTAACACCCTAACAACAAAAACCACTAAACCCCAAAAAGAAATAACAGTAAACCCCTAACAACAAACACTTACCCCCTAACAACAAACAACACTAAACCCCTAACAAGAAAGTAACCTAACCCCGTAACAACAAACAACCCTAACCTCCTAACAACAAACAACCTTAACCCCCTAACAAGAAACAATCCTAAACCCCTAACAACAAACAATCCTAACCCCCTAACAACCAACAACACTCACCCCCTAACCACAAACAACACTAACACCCTAACCACAAACAACACTAACTCCGCAACCACAAACAACACTAACACCCTAACAACAAAAACTACTAAGCCCCAACAAGAAAGAACCCTAAACCCCTAACAACAAAGACTAACCCCCTAACAACAAACAACACTAAACCCCTAACAAGAAACTAACCTAACCCCGTAACAACAAACAACCCTAACCTCCTAACAACAAACAACCTTAAACCCCTAACAACAAACAACCCTAAACCCCTAACAACAAACAACACTAACACCCTAACAACAAAAACCACTAAACCCCAAAAAGAAAAAACACTAAACCCCTAACAACAAACACTAACCCCCTAACAACAAACAACACTAAACCCCTAACAAGAAACTAACCTAACCCTGTAACAACAAACAACCCTAACCTCCTAACAACAAACAACCTTAAACCCCTAACAACAAACAACCCTAAACCCCTAACAACAAACAACACTAACACCCTAACAACAAAAAACACTAAACCGTAACAAGAAACAACACTAAACCCGTAACAACAAACACTAAAACCCTAACAACAAACAACACTAAACCCGTAACAAGAAAATAACCTAACCCTGTAAAAACAAACAACCCTAAACCCGTAACAAGAAAATAACCTAACCCTGTAACAACAAACAACCCTAACCTCCTAACAACAAACAACCTTAACCCCCTAAAAACAAACAACACTAACACCCTAACAACAAAAACCACTAAACCCCAACAAGAAACAACACTAAACCCCTAACAGCAAACACTAACCCCCTAACAACAAACAACACTAAACCCCTAACAAGAAACTAACTTAACACTGTAAGAACAAACAACACTAACCTCCTAACAACAAACAACCCTAACCTCCTAACAGCAAACAACCTTAAACCCCTAACAACAAACAACCCTAAACCCCTAACAACAAACAACACTAACACCCTAACAAAAAAACCACTAAACCCCAACAAGAAACAACACTAAACCCCTAACAACAAACACTAACCCCCTAACAACAAACAACACTAAACCCCTAACAAGAAACTAACCTAACCCTGTAACAACAAACAGCCCTAACCTCCTAACAACAAACAACCTTAACACGCTAACAACAAACAACCCTAAATCCCTAACAACAACCAATCCTAACCCCCTAACAACCAACAACGCTCACCCCCTAACCACAAACAGCACTAACACCCTAACCACAAACAACACTAACCCCGTAACAACAAAGAACACTAACCCCCTAACGACAAACAACACTAACACCCTAACAACAAAAACTACTAAACCCCAACAAGAAACAACCCTAAACCCCTAACAACAAACACTAACCCCCTAACAACAAACAACACTAAACCCCTAACAACAAACAACCCTAAACCCCTGACAACAAACAACACTAACACCCTAACAACAAAAACTACTAAACCCCATCAAGAAGCAACCCTGAACCCCTAACAACAAAAACTAACCCCCTAACAACAAACAACACTAAACCCCTAACAAGAAACTAACCTAACCCCGTAACAACAAACAACCCTAACCTCCTAACAACAAACAACCTTAAACCCCTAACAACAAACAACCCTAAACCCCTAACAACAAACAACACTAACACCCTAACAACAAAAACCACTAAACTCTAACAGGAAACAACACTGAACCCCTAACAAAAAACACTAACCCCCTAACAACAAACAACACTAAACCCCTAAAAAGAAACTAACCTAACCCTGTAACAACAAACAACCCTAACCTCCTAACAAGAAACAACCTTAACCCCCTAACAAGAAACAATCCTAAACCCCGAACAACAAACAATCCTAACCCCCTAACAACCAACAACGCTCACCCCCAACCACAAACAACACTAACACCCTAACCACAAACAACACTAACCCCGAAAGAACAAACAACACTAACCCCGTAACCACAAACAACACTAACACCCTAACAACAAAAACTACTAAGCCCCAACAAGAAAGAACCCTAAACCCCTAACAACAAAGACTAACCCCCTAACAACAAACAGCACTAAACCCACGAACAACAACACTAACCCCCTAACCACAAACAACACTAACACCCTAACAACAAAAACCACTAAACCGCAACAAGAAACAACACGAAACCCCTAACAACAAACACTAACCCCCTAACAACAAACAACACTAAACCCCTAACAAGAAACTTACCTAACCCTGCAACAACAAACAACCCTAACCTCCTAACAACAAACAACCTTAACCCCCTAACAACAAACAACCCTAAACCCCTCACAACAAACAACACTAACACCCTAACAACAAAAAACACTAAACCCCAACAAGAAACAACACTAAACCCCTAACAACAAACACTAACCCCCTAACAACAAACAACACTAAACCCCTAACAAGAAACTAACCTAACCCTGTAACAACAAACAACCCTAACCTCCTAACAACAAACAACCGTAACCCCCTAACAACAAACAACCCTAAACCCCTAACAACAAACAATCCTAACCCCCTAACAACCAACAACGCTCACCTCCTATCCACAAACAACACTAACACCCTAACCACAAACAACACTAACCCCGTAAGAACAAACAACACTAACCCCCTAACAACAAACAACACTAACACCCTAACAACAAAAACTACTAAACCCCATCAAGAAACAACCCTGAACCCCTAACAACAAACACTAACCCCCTAACAACAAACAACACTAAACCCCTAACAAGAAACTAATCTAACCCCGTAACAACAAACAACCCTAACCTCCTAACAACAAACAACCTTAAACCCCTAACAACAAACAACCCTAAACCCCTAACAACAAACAACACTAACACCCTAACAACAAAAACCACTAAAATCTAACAGGAAACAACACTGAACCCCTAACAAAAAACACTAACCCCCTAACAACAAACAACACTAAACCCCTAAAAAGAAACTAACCTAACCCTGTAACAACAAAGAACCCTAACCTCCTAACAACAAACAACCTTAACCCCCTAACAAGAAACAATCCTAAACCCCTAACAACAAACAATCCTAACCCCCTAACAACCAACAACGCTCACCCCCTAACCACAAACAACACTAACACCCTAACCACAAACAACACTAACCCCGTAAGAACAAACAACACTAACCCCGTAACCACAAACAACACTAACACCCTAACAACAAAAACTACTAAGCCCCAACAAGAAAGAACCCTAAACCCCTAACAACAAAGACTAACCCCCTAACAACAAACAACACTAAACCCCTAACAAGAAACTAACCTATCCCCGTAACAACAAACAACCCTAACCTCCTAACAACAAACAACCTTAAACCCCTAACAACAAACAACCCTAAACCCCTAACAACAAACAACACTAACACCCTAACAACAAAAACCACTAAACCCCAAAAAGAAAAAACACTAAACCCCTAACAACAAACACTAACCCCCTAACAACAAACAGCACTAAACCCACGAACAACAACACTAACCCCCTAACCACAAACAACACTAACACCCTAACAACAAAAACCACTAAACCCCAACAAGAAACAACCCTAAACCCCTAACAACAAACACTAACCCCCTAACAACAAACAACACTAAACCCCTAACAAGAAACTAACCTAACCCCGTAACAACAAACAACCCTAACCTCCTAACAACAAACAACCTTAAACCCCTAACAACAAACAACCCTAAACCCCTGACAACAAACAACACTAACACCCTAACAAAAAAACCACTAAACACCAACAAGAAACAACACTAAACCCCTAACAACAAACACTAACCCCCTAACAACAAACAACACTAAACCCCTAACAAGAAACTAACCTAACCCTGTAACAACAAACAGCCCTAACCTCCTAACAACAAACAACCTTAACACCCTAACAACAAACAACCCTAAACCCCTAACAACAACCAATCCTAACCCCCTAACAACCAACAACGCTAACCCCCTAACCGCAAGCAACACTAACACCCTAACCACAAACAACACTAACCCCGTAAGAACAAACAACACTAACCCCCTAACAAGAAACTAACCTAACCCTGTAACAACAAACAACCCTAACCTCCTAACAACAAACAACCTTAAACCCCTAACAACAAACAACCCTAAACCCCTAACAACAAACAACACTAACACCCTAACAACAAAAACCACTAAACCCCAAAAAGAAATAACAGTAAACCCCTAACAACAAACACTAACCCCCTAACAACAAACAACACTAAACCCCTAACAGAAAAGTAACCTAACCCCGTAACAACAAACAACCCTAACCTCCTAACAACAAACAACCCTAACCTCCTAACAACAAACAACCTTAAACCCCTAACAACAAACAACCCTAAACCCCTGACAACAAACAACACTAACACCCTAAAAACAAAAACCACTAAACCCCAACAAGAAACAACACTAAACCCCTAACAACAAGCACTAACACCCTAACAACAAAGAATACTAAACCCCTAACAAGAAACTAACCTAACCCTGTAACAACAAACAACCCAAACCTCCTAACAACAAACAACCTTAACCCCCTAACAGCAAACAACCCTAAATCCCTAATAACAAACAATCCTAACCCCCTAACAACCAACAACGCTCACCCCCTAACCACAAACAACACTAACACCCTAACCACAAACAACACTAACCCCGTAAGAACAAAAAACACTAACCCCCTAACAACAAACAACACTAACACCCTAACAACAAAAACTACTAAACCCCAACAAGAAACAACCCTAAACCCCTAACAACAAACACTAACCCCCTAACAACAAACAACACTAAACACCTAACAAGAAACTAACCTGACCCCGTAACAACAAACAACCCTAACCTCCTAACAACAAACAACCTTAAACCCCTAACAACAAACAACCCTAAACCCCTAACAACAAACAACACTAACACCCTAACAACAAAAACCACTAAACTCCAACAAGAAACAACACTGAACCCCTAACAACAAACACTAACCCCCTAACAACGAACAACACTAAACCCCTAACAAGAAACTAACCTAACCCTGTAACAACAAACAACCCTAACCTCCTAACAACAAGCAACCTTAACCCCCTAACAGCAAACACCCCTAAATCCCTAACAACATACAATCCTAAAACTCGAACAACCAACAACGCTCACCCCCAACCACAAACAACAATAACACCCTAACCACAAACAACACTAACCCCGTAAGAACAAACAACACTAACACCCTAACAACAAACAACACTAACACCGTAACAACAAAAACTACTAAACCCAAACAAAAAACAACCCTAAACCCCTAAGAACAAACACTAAACCCTTAAAAACAAACAACACTAAACCCCTAACAAGAAACTAACCTAACCCTGTAACAACAAACAACCCTAACCTCCTAACAACAAACAACCCTAACCCCCTAACAAACAACAACACTAACCCCCTAACAACAAACAACACTAACACCCTAACAACTAAAACTACTAAACCCCAACAAGAAACTACCCTAAACCCCTAACAACAAACACTAACCCCCTAACAACAAACAACACTAAACCCCTAACAAGAAACTAACCTAACCCCGTAACAACAAACAACCCTAACCTCCTAACAACAAACAACCTTAAACCCGTAACAACAAACAACCCTAAACCCCTAACAACAAACAACACTAACACCCTAACAACAAAAACCACTAAACTCTAACAGGAAACAACACTGAACCCCTAACAAAAAACACTAACCCCCTAAAAACAAACAACACTAAACCCTTAAAAAGAAACTAACCTAACCCTGTAACAACAAACAACCCTAACCCCCTAACCACAAACAACACTAACCCCGTAAGAACAAACAACTTTAACCCCCTAACCACAAACAACACTAACACCCTAACAAAAAAAACTACTAAACCCCAACAAGAAACAACCCTAAACCCCTAACAACAAACACTAATCCCCTAACAACAAACAACACTAAACCCCTAACAAGAAACTAACCTAAACCCGTAACAACAAACCACCCTAATCTCCTAACAACAAACAACCTTAAACCCCTAACAACAAACAACCCTAAACCCCTAACAACAAACAAAATTAACACCCTAACAACAAAAACCAGTAAACCCCAACAAGAAACAACTCTCAACCCCTAACGACAAACACTAACCCCTAACAACAAACAACACTAAACCCCTAACAAGAAACTAACCTAACCCTGTAACAACAAACAACCCTAACCTCCTAACAACAAACAACCTTAACCCCCTAACAACAAACAACCCTAAACCCCTAACAACAAACAATCCTAACCCCCTAACAACCAACAACACACACCCCCTAACCACAAGCAACACTAACACCCGAAACACAAACAATACTAACCCCGTAAGAACAAACCACACTAACCCCCTAACCACAAACAACACTAACACCCTAACAACAAAAACTACTAAACCCCAACAAGAAACAACCCTAAACCCCTAACAACAAACACTAACCCCCTAACAACAAACAACACTAAACCCCTAACAAGAAACTAACCTAACCCCGTAACAACAAACAACCCTAACCTCCTAACAACAAACAACCTTAAACCCCTAACAACAAAAAACCCTAAACCCCTAACAACAAACAACACTAACACCCTAACAACAAAAACCACTAAACCCCAACAAGAAACAACACTAAACCCCTAACAACAAACACTAACCCCCTAACAACAAACAACACTAAACCCCTAACAAGAAACTAAACTAACCCTGTAACAACAAACAACCCTAACCTCCTAACAACAAACAACCTTAACCCCCTAACAGCAAACAACCCTAAATCCCTAACAACAAACAATCCTAACCCCCTAAAAACCAACAACGCTCACCCCCTAACCACAAACAGCACTAACAAACTAACCACAAACAACACTAACTCCGTAAGAACAAACAACAGTAACCCCCTAACAACAAACAACATTAACACCCTAACAACAAAAACTACTAAACCCCAACAAGAAACAACCCTAAACCCCTAACAACAAACACTAACCCCCTAACAACAAACAACACTAAACACCTAACAAGAAACTAACCTAACCCCGTAACAAAAAACAACCCTATCCTCCTAACAACAAAGAACCTTAAACCTCTAACAACAAACAACCTTAAACCCCTAACAACAAACAACACTAACACTCTAACAACAAAAACCACTAAACTCCAACAAGAAACAACACTGAACCCCTAACAACAAACACTAACCCCCTAACAACAAACAACACTAAACCCCTAACAAGAAACTAACCTAACCCTGTAAGAACAAACAACCCTAACCTCCTAACAACAAACAACCCTAACCCTCTAACAAACAACAACACTAACCCCCTAACCACAAACAACACTAACACCCTAACAACAAAAACTACTAAACCCCAACAAGAAACAACCCTAAACCCCTAACAACAAACACTAACCCCCTAACAACAAACAACACTAAACCCCTAACTAGAAACTAACCTAACCCCGTAACAACAAACAACCCTAACCTCCTAACAACAAACAACCTTAAACCCCTAACAACAAACAAACCTAAACCCCTAACCACAAACAACACTAACACCCTAACAACAAAAACCACTAAACCCCAACAAGAAACAACCCTAAACCCATAACAACAAACACTAACCCCCTAACAACAAACAACACTAAACCCCTAACAAGAAACTAACCTAACCCCGTAACAACAAACAACCCTAACCTCCTAACAACAAACAACCTTAAACCCCTAACAACAAACAACCCTAAACCCCTAACAATAAACAACACTAACACCCTAACAACAAAAAACACTAAACCCCAACAAGAAACAATACTAAACCCCTAACAACAAACACTAACCCCCTAACAACAAACAACACTAAACCCCTAACAAGAAACTAACCAAACCCTGTAACAACAAACAACCCTAACCTCCTAACAACAAACAACCTTAAACCCCTAACAACAAACAACCCAAAACCCCTAACAGCAAACAACACTAACACCCTAACAACAAAGACTGCTAAACCCCAACAAAAAACAACCCTAAACCCCTAACAACAAACACTAACCCCCTAACAACAAACAACACTAAACCCCTAACAAGAAACTAACCTAACCCCGTAACAACAAACAACCCTAACCTCCTAACAACAAACAACCTTAAACCCCTAACAACAAACAACCCTAAACCCCTAACAACAAACACTAACACCCTAAAAACAAAAACCACTAATCCCCAACAAGAAACAACACTAACCCCTAACAACAAACACTAACCCCCTAACAACAAACAACACTAAATCCCTAACAAGAAACTAACCTAACCCTGTAACAACAAACAACCCTAACCTCCTAACAACAAACAACCTTAACCCCCTAACAACAAACAACCCTGAACCCCTAACAACAAACAATCCTAAACCTCTAACAACCAACAACGCTCACCCCCTAACGACAAACAACACTAACACCCTAACCACAAACAACACAAACCCCGTAAGAACAAACAACACTAACCCCCCAGAACAAACAACACTAACACCCTAACAACAAAAACTACTAAACCCCAACAAGAAACAACCCTAAACCCCTAACAACAAACACTAACCCCCTAACAACAAACAACACTAAACCCCTAACAAGAAACTAACCTAACCCCGTAACAACAAACAACCCTAACCTCCTAACAACAAACAACCTTAAACCCCTAACAACAAACAACCCGAAACCTCTAACAACAAACAACACTAACACTCTAACAACAAAAACCAAGAAACCCCAACAAGAAACAACACTAAACCCCTAACAACAAACACTAACCCCCTAACAACAAACAACCCTAAACCCCTAACAAGAAACTAACCTAACCCCGTAACAACAAACAACCCTAACCTCCTAACAACGAACAACCTTAAACCCCTAACAACAAACAACCCTAAACCCCTAACAACAAACACTAACACCCTAAAAACAAAAACCACTAATCCCCAACAAGAAACAACACTAAACCCCTAACAACAAACACTAACCCCCTAACAACAAACAACACTAAACCCCTAACAAGAAACTAACCTAACCCTGTAACAACAAACAACCCTAACCTCCTAACAACAAACAACCTTAACCCCCTAACAACAAACAACCCTGAACCCCTAACAACAAACAATCCTAAACCTCTAACAACCAACAACGCTCACCCCCTAACGACAAACAACACTAACACCCTAACCACAAACAACACAAACCCCGTAAGAACAAACAACACTAACCCCCTAACCACAAACAACACTAACACCCTAACAACAAAAACTACTAAACCCCAACAAGAAACAACCCTAAACCCCTAACAACAAACACTAACCCCCTAACAACAAACAACACTAAACCCCTAACAAGAAACTAACCTAACCCCGTAACAACAAACAACCCTAACCTCCTAACAACAAACAACCTTAAACCCCTAACAACAAACAAAACGAAACCCCTAACAACAAACAACACTAACACTCTAACAACAAAAACCACTAAACCCCAACAAGAAACAACACTAAACCCCTAACAACAAACACTAACCCCCTAACAACAAACAACACTAAACCCCTAACAAGAAACTAACCTAACCCTGTAACAACAAACAACCCTAACCTCCGAACAAGAAACAACCCTAACCCCCTAACAAACAACAGCACTAACCCCCTAACCACAAACAACACTAACACCCTAACAAGAAAAACTACTAAACCCCAACAAGAAACAACCCTAAACCCCTAACAACAAACACTAACCCCCTAACAACAAACAACACTAAACCCCTAACAAGAAACTAAACTAACCCCGTAACAACAAAGAACCCTAAGCTCTTAACAACAAACAACCTTAACCCCCTAACAACAAACAGCCCTAAACCCCTATCAACAAACAATCCTAACCCCCTAACAACCAACAACGCTCACCCCCTAACCACAAACAGCACTAACACCCTAACCACAAACAACACTAACCCCGTAAGAACAAACAACACTAACCCCCTAACCACAAACAACACTAACACCCTAACAAAAAAAACTACTAAACCCCAACAAGAAACAACCCTAAACCCCTAACAACAAACACTAACCCCCTAACAACAAACAACACTAAACCCCTAACAAGAAACTAACCTAACCCTGTAACAACAAACAACCCTAACCTCCTAACAACAAACAACCTTAAACCCCTAACAACAAACAACCCTAAACCCCTAACAACAAACAACATTAACACCCTAACAACAAAAACCAGTAAACCCCAACAAGAAACAACACTAAACCAATAACAACAAACACTAACCCCTAACAACAAACAACACTAAACCCCTAACAAGAAACTAACCTAACCCTGTAACAACAAACAACCCTAACCTCCTAACAACAAAAAACCTTTACCCCCTAACATCAAACAACCCTAAACCCCTATCAACAAACAATCGTAACCCCCTAACAACCAACAATGCTCACCCCCTAACCACAAACAACACTAACACCCTAACCACAAACAACACTAACCCCGTAAGAACAAACAACACTAACCCCCTAACCACAAACAACACTAACACTCTAACAACAAAAACTACTAAACCCCAACAAGAAACAACCCTAAACCCCGAACAACAAACACTAACCCCCTAACAACAAACAACACTAAACCCCTAACAAGAAACTAACCTAACCCCGTAACAACAAACAACCCTAACCTCCTAACAACAAACAACCTTAAACCCCTAACAACAAACAACCCTAAACACCTAACAACAAACAACACTAACACCCTAACAACAAAAACCACTAAACCCCAACAAGAAACAACACTAAACCCCTAACAACAAACACTAACCCCCTAACAACAAACAAAACTAAACCCCTAACAAGAAACTAAACTAACCCTGTAACAACAAACAACCCTAACCTCCTAACAACAAACAACCTTAACCCCCTAACAACAAACAACACTAACACCCTAACAACAAAAACCACTAAACTCCAACAAGAAACAACACTGAACCCCTAACAACAAACACTAACCCCCTAACAACAAACAACACTAAACCCCTAACAAGAAACTAACCTAACCCTGTAAGAACAAACAACCCTAACCTCCTAACAAACAACCCTAACCCTCTAACAAACAACAACACTAACCCCCTAACCACAAACAACACTAACACCCTAACAACAAAAACTACTAAACCCCAACAAGAAACAACCCTAAACCCCTAACAACAAACACTAACCCCCTAACAGCAAACAACACTAAACCCCTAACTAGAAACTAACCTAACCCCGTAACAACAAACAACCCTAACCTCCTAACAACAAACAACCTTAAACCCCTAACAACAAACAAACCTAAACCCCTAACAATAAACAACACTAACACCCTAACAACAAAAAACACTAAACCCCAACAAGAAACAACACTAAACCCCTAACAACAAACACTAACCCCCTAACAACAAACAACACTAAACCCCTAACAAGAAACTAACCTAACCCTGTAACAACAAACAATCCTAACCTCCTAACAACAAACATCCTTAACCCCCTAACAAGAAACAACCCTAAACCCCTAACAACAAACAATCCTATCCCCCTAACAACCAACAACGCTCACCCCCTAACCACAAACAACACTAACACCCTAACCACAAACAACACTAACCCCGTAAGAACAAACAACACTAAACCCCTAACCACAAACAACACTAACACCCTAACAGCAAAAACTACTAAACCCCAACAAGAAACAACCCTAAACCCCTAACAACAAACACTAACCCCCTAACAACAAACAACACTAAACCCCTAACAAGAAACTAACCTAACCCCGTAACAACAAACAACCCTAACCTCCTAACAACAAACAACCTTAAACCCCTAACAACAAACAACACTAACACCCTAACAACAAAAACCACTAAACCCCAACAAGAAACAACACTAAACCCCTAACAACAAACACTAACCCCCTAACAACAAACACTAAACTCCTAACAAGAAACTAACCTAACCCTGTAACAACAAACAACCCTAACCTCCTAACAACAAACAACTTTAACCCCCTAACAGCAAACAACCCTAAATCCCTAACAACAAACAATCCTATCCCCGTAACAACCAACAACGCTGACCCCCTAACCACAAACAACACTAACACCCTAACCACTAACAACACTAAATCCCTAACAACAAACACTAACCCCCTGACAACAAACAACACTAAACCCCTAAGAAGAAACTAACCTAACCCTGTAACAACAAACAACCCTAACCTCCTAACAAGAAACAACCTTAACCCCCTAACAACAAACACCCGTAAACCCCTAACAACAAACAATCCTAACCCCCTAACAACCAACAACGCTCACCCCCTAACCAAAAACGACACTAACACCCTAACCACAAACAACACTAACCCCGTAAGAACAAACAACACTAACCCCCTAACAACAACACTAACACCGTAACAACAAAACCACTAAAGCCCAACAAGAAACAACCCTAAACCCCTAAATACAAACAACACTAACCCCCTAATCACAAACAACACTAACACCCTAACAACAAAAACCACTAAACCTCAACAAGAAACAACCTGAAACCCCTAAATAGAAACAACACTAACCACTTAACAACAACCCTAACCCCCTAACAACAAACAACCCTAACCCCCAACAACAAACTACTCTAACCCACTAACAACAAACAACCCTAAGCCCCTAACAACAAAGAACCCGAACTCTCTAACAAGAAACAACACTAACCCCCTAAGAACAAAAAACACTAACCCCCTAACAACAAACACCACTAACCCCCTAACAACAATCCTAACAACCTAACAACAAACAACACTAACACCCTAACCACAAACAACACTAACCCCGTAAGAACAAAAAACACTAACCCCCCAAAAACAAACAACACTAACACCCTAACAACAAAAACTACTAAACCCCAACAAGAAACAACCCTAAACCCCTAACAACAAACACTAACCCCCTAACAACAAACAACACTAAACCCCTAACAAGAAACTAACCTAACCCCGTAACAACATACAACCCTAACCTCCCAACAACAAACAACCTTAAACCCCTAACAACAAACAACCCTAAACCCCTAACAACAAACAACACTAACACCCTAACAACAAAAACCACTAAACTCCAACAAGAAACAACACTGAACCCCTAACAACAAACACTAACCCCCTAACAACAAACAACACTAAACCCCTAACAAGAAACTAACCTAACCCTGTAACAACAAACAACCCTAACCTCCTAACAACAAACAACCTTAACCCCCTAACAGCAAACACCAATAAATCCCTAACAACATACAATCCTAAAACCCGAACAACCAACAACGCTCACCCCCAACCACAAACAGCAGTAACACCCTAACCACAAACAACACTAACCCCGTAAGAACAAACAACACTAACACCCTAACAACAAACAACACTAACACCGTAACAACAAAAACTACTAAACCCCAACAAGAAACAACCCTAAACCCCTAAGAACAAACACTAAACCCCTAAAAACAAACAACACTAAAGACCTAACAAGAAACTAACCTAACCCCGTAACAACAAACAACCCTAACCTCCTAACAACAAACAACCTTAAACCCCTAACAACAAACTACCCTAAACCCCTAACAACAAACAACACTAACACCCTAACAACAAAAACCACTAAACTCCAAAAAGAATCAACACTGAACCCCTAACAACAAACACTAACCCCCTGACAACAAACAACACTAAACCACTAACAAGAAACAAACCTAACCCTGTAACAACAAACAACCCTAAACTTCTAACAACAAACAACCCTAACCACCTAACAAACAACAACACTAACCCCCTAACCACAAACAACACTAACACCCTAACAACAAAAACTACTAAACCGCAACAAGAAACAACCCTAAACCCCTAACAACAAACACTAACCCCCTGACAACAAACAACACTAAACCACTAACAAGAAACTAACCTAACCCTGTAACAACAAACAACCCTAAACTTCTAACAACAAACAACCCTAACCACCTAACAAACAACAACACTAACCCCCTAACCACAAACAACACTAACACCCTAACAACAAAAACCACTAAACCCCAACAAGAAACAACCCTAAACCCCTAACAACAAACACTAACCCCCTAACAACAAACAACACTAAACCCCTAACAAGAAACTAACCTAACCCTGTAACAACAAACAACCCTAACCTCCTAACAACAAACAATCTTAACCCCCTAACAACAAACAACCCTAAACCCCTAACAACAAATATCCTAACCCCCTAACAACCAACAACGCTCACCCCCTAACCACAAACAACACTAACCCCCTAACCACAAACAACACTAACACCCTAACAACAAAAACCACTAAACCTCAAAAAGAAACAACCCGAAACCCCTAAATAGAAACAACACTAACCACCTAACAACAACCCTAACCCCCAACAACAAACAACCCTAACTCCCAATAACAAACTACTCTAACCCACTAACAACAAACAACCCTAAGCCCCTAACAACAAAGAACCCTAACTCTCTAACAAGAAACAACACTAACAACCTAACAACAAAAAACACTAACCCCCTAACAACAAACACCACTAACCCCCTAACAACAATCCTAACAACCTAACAACAAACAACACTAACCCCCTAAAAATAAACTACTCTAAACCCCTAACAACAAACAATCGTAACCCCCTAACAACAAACAACCCTAAACCCCTAACGACAAACAACCCTAACCTTCTAAGAACAAACAACCCTAACCCCCTAAAAAACAACAACACTAACCCCCTAATCACAAACAACACTAACACCCTAACAACAAAAACTACTAAACCCCAACAAGAAACAACCCTAAACCCCTAACAACAAACACTAACCCCCTAACGACAAACAACACTAAACCCCTAACAAGAAACTAACCTAACCCCGTAACAACAAACAACCCTAACCTCCTAACAACAAACAACCTTAAACCCCTAACAACAAACAACCCTAAACCCCTAACAACAAACAACACTAACACCCTAACAACAAAAACCAATAAACCCCAACAAGAAACAACACTAAACCCCTAACAACAAACACTAACCCACTAACAACAAACAACACTAAACCCCTAACAAGAAACTAACCTAACCCTGTAACAACAAACAACCCTAACCTCCTAACAACAAACAACCTTAACCCCCTAACAGCAAACAACCCTAAATCCCTAACAACAAACAATCCTAACCCCCTAACAACCAACAACGCTCACCCCCTAACCACAAACAGCACTAACAACCTAACCACAAACAACACTAACCCCGTAAGAACAAACAACAGTAACCCCATAACAACAAACAACACTAACACCCTAACAACAAAAACTACTAAACCGCAACAAGAAACAACCCTAAACCCCTAACAAGAAACACTAACCCCCTAACAACAAACAACCCTAAACCCCTAACAACAAACAATCCTAACCCCCTAACAACCAACAACGCTGACCCCCTAACCACAAACAACACTAACACCCTAACCACAAACAACACTAACCCCGTAAGAACAAACAACACTAACACCCTAACAACAAAAACCACTAAAGCCCAACAAGAAACAACCCTAAACCCCTAAATACAAACAACACTAACCCCATAACCACAAACAACACTAACACCCTAACAACAAAAACCACTAAACCTCAAAAAGAAACAACCCGAAACCCCTAAATAGAAACAACACTAACCACCTAACAACCCTAACCCCCAACAACAAACCCTAACCCCCAATAACAAACTACTCTAACCCACTAACAACAAACAACCCTAAGCCCCTAACAACAAAATACCCTAACTCTCTAACAAGAAACAACACTAACCCCCTAACAACAAAAAACACTAACCCCCTAACAACAAACACCACTAACCCCCTAACAACAATCCTAACAACCTAACACCAAACAACACTAACCCCCAAAAATAAACTACTCTAAACCCCTAACAACAAACAACCCTAACCCCCTAACAACAAACAATCCTAAACCCCTAACAACAAACAACCCTAACCTTCAAACAACAAACAACCCTAACCCCCTAACAAACAACAACACTAACCCCCTAACCACAAACAACACTAACACCCTAACAACAAAAACTACTAAACCCAAACAAGGAACAATCCTAAACCCCTAACAACAAACACTAACCCCCAAACAGCAAACAATACTAAACCCCTAACAAGAAACTAACCTAACCCCGTAACAACAAACAACCCTAACCTCCTAAGAACAAACAACCTGAAACCCCTAACAACAAACAACCCTAAACCCCTAACAACAAACAATACTAACACCCTAACAACAAAAACCACTAAACCCCAACAAGAAACAGCACTAAACCCCTAAAAACAAACACTAACCCCCTAACAACAAACAACACTAAACCCTAACAAGAAACTAACCTAACCCTGTAACAACAAACAACCCTAACCCCCTAACAAACAACAACACTAACCCCCTAACCACAAACAACACTAACACCCTAACAACAAAAACTACTAAACCCCAACAAGAAACAACCCTAAACCCCTAACAACAAACACTAACCCCCTAACAACAAACAACACTAAACCCTTAACAAGAAACTAACCTAACCCCATAACAACAAACAACCCTAACCTCCTAACAACAAACAACCTTAACCCCCTAACAACAAACAACCCTAAACCCCTAACAACAAACAACACTAACACCCTAACAACAAAAACCACTAAACCCCAACAAGAAATAACAGTAAACCCCTAACAACAAACACTAACCCCCTAACAACAAACAACACTAAACCCCTAACAAGAAAGTAACCTAACCCCGTAACAACAAACAACCCTAACCTCCTAACAACAAACAACCTTAAACCCCTAACAACAAACAACCCTAAACCCCTAACAACAAACAACACTAACACCCTAAAAACAAAAACCACTAAACCCCAACAAGAAACAACACTAAACCCCTAACAACAAACACTAACCCCCTAACAACTAACAACACTAAACCCCTAACAAGAAACTAACCTAACCCTGTAACAACAAACAACCCAAACCTCCTAACAACAAACAACCTTAACCCCCTAACAGCAAACAACCCTAAATCCCTAACAACAAACAATCCTAACCCCCTAACAACCAACAACGCTCACCCCCTAACAACAAACAACACTAACACCCTAACCACAAACAACACTAACCCCGTAAGAACAAAAAACACTAACCCCCTAACAACAAACAACACTAACACCCTAACAACAAAAACTACTAAACCCCAACAAGAAACAACCCTAAACCCCTAACAACAAACACTAACCCCCTAACAACAAACAACGCTAAACACCTAACAAGAAACTAACCTAACCCCGTAACAACAAACAACCCTAACCTCCTAACAACGAACAACCTTAAACCCCTAACAACAAACAACCCTAAACCCCTAACAACAAACAACACTAACACCCTAACAACAAAAACCACTAAACTCCAACAAGAAACAACACTGAACCCCTAACAACAAACACTAACCCCCTAACAACAAACAACACTAAACCCCTAACAAGAAACTAACCTAACCCTGTAACAACAAACAACCCTAACCTCCTAACAACAAACAACCTTAACCCCCTAACAGCAAACACCAATAAATCCCTAACAACATACAATTCTAAAACCCGAACAACCAGCAACGCTGACCCCCAACCACAAACAACAATAACACCCTAACCACAAACAAAACTAACCCCGTAAGAACAAACAACACTAACACACTAACAACAAACAACACTAACCCCCTAACAAACAACAACACTAACCCCCTAACAACAAACAACACTAACACCCTAACAACAAAAAGTACTAAACCCCAACAAGAAACAACCCTAAACCCCTAAGAACAAACACTAACCCCCTAACAACAAACAACACTAAACCCCTAACCAGAAACTAACCTAACCCCATAACAACAAACAACCCTAACCTCCTAACAACAAACAACCTTAAACCCCTAACAACAAACAACCCTAAACTCCTAACAACAAACATACACTAACACCCTAACAACAAAAAACACTAAACCCCAACAAGAAACAACAGTAAACCCCTAACAACAAACACTAACCCCCTAACAACAAACAACACTAAACCCCTAACAAGAATCTAACCTAACCCCGTAACAACAAACAACTCTAACCTCCTAACAACAAACAACCTTAACCCCCTAACAACAAACAACCCTAAACCCCTAACAACAAACAATCCTAACCCCCTAACAACCAACGCTCACCCCCTAACCACAAACAACACTAACACCCTAACCACAAACAACACTAACCCCGTAAGAACAAACAACACTAACCCCCAACCACAAACAACACTAACACCCTAACAACAAAAACTACTAAACCCCAACAAGAAACAACCCTAAACCCCTAACAACAAACACTAACCCCCTAACAACAAACAACACTAAACCCCTAACAAGAAACTAACCTAACCCCGTAACAACAAACAACCCTAACCTCCTAACAACAAACAACCTTAAACCCCTAACAACAAACAACCCTAAACCCCTAACAACAAACAACACTAACACCCTAACAACAAAAACCACTAAACCCCAACAAGAAACAACACTAAACCCCTAACAACAAACACTAACCCCCTAACAACAAACAACACTAAACCCCTAACAAGAAACTAACCTAACCCTGTAACAACAAACAACCCTAACCTCCTAACAACAAACAACCTTAAACTCCTAGCAACAAACAACCCTAAACCCCTAACAACAAACAACACTAACACCCTAACAAAAAAAACTACTAAACCCCAACAAGAAACAACCCTAAACCCCTAACAACAAACACTAACCCCCTAACAACAAACAACACTAAACCCCTAACAAGAAACTAACCTAACCCTGTAACAACAAACAACCCTAACCTCCTAACAACAAACAACCTTAAACCCCTAACAACAAACAACCCTAAACCCCTAACAACAAACAACATTAACACCCTAACAACACAAACCAGTAAACCCCAACAAGAAACAACACTAAACCCCTAACAACAAACACTAACCCCTAACAACAAACAACACTAAACCCCTAACAAGAAACTAACCTAACCCTGTAACAACAAACAACCCTAACCTCCTAACAACAAAAAACCTTTACCCCCTAACATCAAACAACACTAAACCCCTATCAACAAACAATCGTAACCCCCTAACAACCAACAACGCTCACCCCCTAACCACAAACAACACTAACACCCTAACCACAAAAACACTAACCCCGTAAGAACAAACAAAACTAACCCCCAACCACAAACAACACTGACACCCTAACAACAAAAACTACTAAACCCCAACAAGAAACAACCCTAAACCCCTAACAACAAACACTAACCCCCTAACAACAAACAACACTAAACCCCTAACAAGAAACTAACCTAACCCCGTAACAACAAACAACCCTAACCTCCTAACAACAAACAACCTTAAACCCCTAACAACAAACAACCCTAAACCCCTAACAACAAACAACACTAACACCCTAACAACAAAAACCACTAAACCCCAACAAGAAACAACACTAAACCCCTAACAACAAACACTAACCCCCTAACAACAAACAACACTAAACCCCTAACAAGAAACTAAACTAACCCTGTAACAACAAACAACCCTAACCTCCTAACAACAAACAACCTTAACCCCCTAACAACAAACAACTCTAAACCCCTAACAACAAACAATCCTAACCCCCTAACAACCAACAACGCCCACCCCCTAACCACAAACAACACTAACACCCTAACCACAAACAACACTAACCCCGTAAGAACAAACAACAGTAACCCCCTAAAAACAAACAACACTAACACCCTAACAACAAAAACTACTAAACCGCAACAAGAAACAACCCTAAACCCCTAACAACAAACACTAACCCCCTGACAACAAACAACACTAAACCACTAACAAGAAACTAACCTAACCCTGTAACAACAAACAACCCTAACCTTCTAACAACAAACAACCCTAACCACCTAACAAACAACAACACTAACCCCCTAACCACAAACAACACTAACACCCTAACAACAAAAACCACTAAACCCCAACAAGAAACAACCCTAAACCCCTAACAACAAACACTAACCCCCTAACAACAAACAACACTAAACCCCTAACAAGAAACTAACCTAACCCTGTAACAACAAACAACCCTAACCTCCTAAGAACAAACAATCTTAACCCCCTAACAACAAACAACCCTAAACCCCTAACAACAAATATCCTAACCGCCTAACAACCAACAACGCTCACCCCCTAACCACAAACAACACTAACCCCCTAACCACAAACAACACTAACCCCGTAAGAACAAACAACACTAACACCCTAACAACAAAAACTACTAAACCGCAACAAGAAACAACCCTAAACCCCTAACAAGAAACACTAACCCCCTAACAACAAACAACCCTAAACCCCTAACAACAAACAATCCTAACCCCCTAACAACCAACAACGCTGACCCCCTAACCACAAACAACACTAACACCCTAACCACAAACAACACTAACCCCGTAAGAACAAACAACACTAACACCCTAACAACAAAAACCACTAAAGCCCAACAAGAAACAACCCTAAACCCCTAAATACAAACAACACTAACCCCATAACCACAAACAACACTAACACCCTAACAACAAAAACCACTAAACCTCAAAAAGAAACAACCCGAAACCCCTAAATAGAAACAACACTAACCACCTAACAACCCTAACCCCCAACAACAAACCCTAACCCCCAATAACAAACTACTCTAACCCACTAACAACAAACAACCCTAAGCCCCTAACAACAAAATACCCTAACTCTCTAACAAGAAACAACACTAACCCCCTAACAACAAAAAACACTAACCCCCTAACAACAAATACCACTAACCCCCTAACAACAATCCTAACAACCTAACAACAAACAACACTAACCCCCAAAAATAAACTACTCTAAACCCCTAACAACAAACAACCCTAACCCCCTAACAACAAACAATCCTAAACCCCTAACAACAAACAACCCTAACCTTCTAACAACAAACAACCCTAACCACCTAACAAACAACAACACTAACCACCTAATCACAAACAACACTAACACCCTAACAACAAAAACTACTAAACCCCAACAAGAAACAACCCTAAACCCCTAACAACAAACACTAACCCCCTAACAACAAACAACACTAAAACCCTAACAAGAAACTAACCTAACCCTGTAACAACAAACAACCCTAACCTCCTAACAACAAACAACCCTAACCCCCTAACAAACAACAACACTAACCCCCTAACCACAAACAACACTAACACCCTAACAACAAAAACTACTAAACCCAAACAAGGAACAATCCTAAACCCCTAACAACAAACACTAACCCCCTAACAGCAAACAATACTAAACCCCTAACAAGAAACTAACCTAACCCCGTAACAACAAACAACCCTAACCTCCTAAGAACAAACAACCTGAAACCCCTAACAACAAACAACCCTAAACCCCTAACAACAAACAATACTAACACCCTAACAACAAAAACCACTAAACCCCAACAAGAAACAGCACTAAACCCCTAAAAACAAACACTAACCCCCTAACAACAAACAACACTAAACCCTAACAAGAAACTAACCTAACCCTATAACAACAAACAACCCTAACACCCTAACAAACAACAACACTAACCCCCCAACCACAAACAACACTAACACCCTAACAACAAAAACTACTAAACCCTTAACAAGAAACAACCCTAAACCCCTAACAACAAACACTAACCCCCTAACAACAAACAACACTAAACCCTTAACAAGAAACTAACCTAACCCCATAACAACAAACAACCCTAACCTCCTAACAACAAACAACCTTAACCCCCTAACAACAAACAACCCTAAACCCCTAACAACAAACAACACTAACACCCTAACAACAAAAACCACTAAACCCCAACAAGAAATAACAGTAAACCCCTAACAACAAACACTAAACCCCTAACAAGAAAGTAACCTAACCCCGTAACAACAAACAACCCTAACCTCCTAACAACAAACAACCTTAAACCCCTAACAACAAACAACCCTAAACCCCTAACAACAAACAACACTAACACCCTAAAAACAAAAACCACTAAACCCCAACAAGAAACAACACTAAACCCCTAACAACAAACACTAACCCCCTAACAACTAACAACACTAAACCCCTAACAAGAAACTAACCTAACCCTGTAACAACAAACAACCCAAACCTCCTAACAACAAACAACCTTAACCCCCTAACAGCAAACAACCCTAAATCCCTAACAACAAACAATCCTAACCCCCTAACAACCAACAACGCTCACCCCCTAACAACAAACAACACTAACACCCTAACCACAAACAACACTAACCCCGTAAGAACAAAAAACACTAACCCCCTAACAACGAACAACACTAACACCCTAACAACAAAAACTACTAAACCCCAACAAGAAACAACCCTAAACCCCTAACAACAAACACTAACCCCCTAACAACAAACAACACTAAACACCTAACAAGAAACTAACCTAACCCCGTAACAACAAACAACCCTAACCTCCTAACAAGGAACAACCTTAAACCCCTAACAACAAACAACCCTAAACCCCTAACAACCAACGCTCACCCCCTAACCACAAACAACACTAACACCCTAACCACAAACAACACTAACCCCGTAAGAACAAACAACACTAACCCCCAACCACAAACAACACTAACACCCGAACAACAAAAACTACTAAACCCCAACAAGAAGCAACCCTAAACCCCTAACAACAAACACTAACCCCCTAACAACAAACAACACTAAACCCCTAACAAGAAACTAACCTAACCCCGTAACAACAAACAACCCTAACCTCCTAACAACAAACAACCTTAAACACCTAACAACAAACAACCCTAAACCCCTAACAACAAACAACCCTAAACCCCTAACAACAAACAACACTAACACCCTAACAACAAAAACCACTAAACCCCAACAAGAAACAACCCTAAACCCCTAACAACAAACACTAACCCCCTAACAACAAACAACACTAAACACCTAACAAGAAACTAACCTAACCCCGTAACAACAAACAACCCTAACCTCCTAACAAGGAACAACCTTAAACCCCTGACAACAAACAACCCTAAACCCCTAACAACCAACGCTCACCCCCTAACCACAAACAACACTAACACCCTAACCACAAACAACACTAACCCCGTAAGAACAAACAACACTAACCCCCAACCACAAACAACACTAACACCCTAACAACAAAAACTACTAAACCCCAACAAGAAACAACCCTAAACCCCTAACAACAAACACTAACCCCCTAACAACAAACAACACTAAACCCCTAACAAGAAACTAACCTAACCCCGTAACAACAAACAACCCTAACCTCCTAACAACAAACAACCTTAAACCCCTAACAACAAACAACCCTAAACCCCTAACAACAAACAACACTAACACCCTAACAACAAAAACCACTAAACCCCAACAAGAAACAACACTAAACCCCTAACAACAAACACTAACCCCCTAACAACAAACAACACTAAACCCCTAACAAGAAACTAACCTAACCCTGTAACAACAAACAACCCTAACCTCCTAACAACAAACAACCTTAAACCCCCAGCAACAAACAACCCTAAACCCCTAACAACAAACAACACTAACACCCTAACAAAAAAAACTACTAAACCCCAACAAGAAACAACCCTAAACCCCTAACAACAAACACTAACCCCCTAACAACAAACAACACTAAACCCCTAACAAGAAACTAACCTAACCCTGTAACAACAAACAACCCTAACCTCCTAACAACAAACAACCTTAAACCCCTAACAACAAACAACCCTAAACCCCTAACAACAAACAACATTAACACCCTAACAACACAAACCAGTAAACCCCAACAAGAAACAACACTAAACCCCTAACAACAAACACTGACCCCTAACAACAAACAACACTAAACCCCTAACAAGAAACTAACCTAACCCTGTAACAACAAACAACCCTAACCTCCTAACAACAAAAAACCTTTACCCCCTAACATCAAACAACACTAAACCCCTATCAACAAAAAATCGTAACCCCCTAACAACCAACAACGCTCACCCCCTAACCACAAACAACACTAACACCCTAACCACAAACAACACTAACCCCGTAAGAACAAACAACACTAACCCCCTAACCATAAACAACACTAACACTATAACAACAAAAACTACTAAACCCCAACAAGAAACAACCCTAAACCCCGAACAACAAACACTAACCCCCTAACAACAAACAACACTAAACCCCTAACAAGAAACTAACCTAACCCCATAACCACAAACAACCCTAACCTCCTAACAACAAACAACCTTAAACCCCTAACAACAAACAACCCTAAACCCCTAACAAAAAACAACAATAACACCCTAACAACAAAAACCACTAAACCCCAACAAGAAACAACACTAAACCCCTAACAACAAACACTAACCCCCTAACAACAAACAACACTAAACCCCTAACAAGAAACTAAACTAACCCTGTAACAACAAACAACCCTAACCTCCTAACAACAAACAACCTTAACCCCCTAACAACAAACAACACTAACACCCTAACAACAAAAACCACTAAACTCCAACAAGAAACAACACTGAACCCCTAACAACAAACACTAACCCCCTAACAACAAACAACACTAAACCCCTAACAAGAAACTAACCTAACCCTGTAAGAACAAACAACCCTAACCTCCTAACAACAAACAACCCTAACCCTCTAACAAACAACAACACTAACCCCCTAACGACAAACAACACTAACACCCTAACAACAAAAACTACTAAACCCCAACAAGAAACAACCCTAAACCCCTAACAACAAACACTAACCCCCTAACAACAAACAACGCTAAACCCCTAACAAGAAACTAACCTAACCCTGTAAGAACAAACAACCCTAACCTCCTAACAACAAACAACCTTAAACCCCTAACAACAAACAAACCTAAACCCCTAACCACAAACAACACTAACACCCTAACAACAAAAACCACTAAACCCCAACAAGAAACAACACTAAACCCCTAACAACAAACACTAACCCCCTAACAACAAACAACACTAAACCCCTAACAAGAAACTAACCTAACCCCGTAACAACAAACAACCCTAACCTCCTAACAACAAACAACCTTAAACCCCTAACAACAAACAACACTAACACCCTAACAACAAAAACCACTAAACCCCAACAAGAAACAACACTAAACCCCTAACAACAAACACTAACCCCCTAACAACAAACACTAAACCCCTAACAAGAAACTAAGCTAACCCTGTAACAACAAACAACCCTAACCTCCTAACAACAAACAACTTTAACCCCCTAACAGCAAACAACCCTAAATCCCTAACAACAAACAATCCTAACCCCGTAACAACCAACAACGCTCACCCCCTAACCACAAACAACACTAACACCCTAACCACAAACAACACTAAATCCCTAACAACAAACACTAACCCCCTGACAACAAACAACACTAAACCCCTAAGAAGAAACTAACCTAACCCTGTAACAACAAACAACCCTAACCTCCTAACAAGAAACAACCTTAACCCCCTAACAACAAACAACCGTAAACCCCTAACAACAAACAATCCTAACCCCCTAACAACCAACAACGCTCACCCCCTAACCAAAAACAACACTAACACCCTAACCACAAATAACACTAACCCCGTAAGAACAAACAACACTAACCCCCTAACAACAACACTAACACCGTAACAACAAAAACCACTAAAGCCCAACAAGAAACAACCCTAAAACCCTAAATACAAACAACACTAACCCCCTAATCACAAACAACACTAACACCCTAACAACAAAAACCACTAAAAATCAACAAGAAACAACCTGAAACCCCTAAATAGAAACAACACTAACCACTTAACAACAACCCTAACCCCCTAACAACAAACAACCCTAACCCCCAACAACAAACTACTCTAACCCACTAACAACCAACAACCCTAAGCCCCTAACAACAAAGAACCCGAACTCTCTAACAAGAAACAACACTAACCCCCTAAGAACAAAAAACACTAACACCCTAACAACAAACACCACTAACCCCCTAACAACAATCCTAACAACCTAACAACAAACAACACTAACCCCCAAAAATAAACTACTCTAAACCCCTAACAACAAACAACCCTAACCCCCTAACAACAAACAATCCTAAACCCCTAACAACAAACAACCCTAACTTTCTAACAACAAACAACCCTAACCACCTAACAAACAACAACACTAACCACCTAATCACAAACAACACTAACACCCTAACAACAAAAACTACTAAACCCCAACAAGAAACAACCCTAAACCCCTAACAACAAACACTAACCCCCTAACAACAAACAACACTAAACACCTAACAAGAAACTAACCTAACCCCGTAACAACAAACAACCCTAACCTCCTAACAACAAACAACCTTAAACCCCTAACAACAAACAACCCTAAACCCCTAACAACAAACAACACTAACACCCTAACAACAAAAACCACTAAACTCCAACAAGAAACAACACTGAACCCCTAACAACAAACACTAACCCCCTAACAACAAACAACACTAAACCCCTAACAAGAAACTAACCTAAACCTGTAACAACAAACAACCCTAACCTCCTAACAACAAACAACCTTAACCCCCTAACAGCAAACACCAATAAATCCCTAACAACATACAATCCTAAAACCCGAACAACCAACAACGCTCACCCCCAACCACAAACAACACTAACACCCTAACCACAAACAACACTAACCCCGTAAGAACAAACAACACTAACCCCCTAACCACAAACAACACTAACACTCTAACAACAAAAACTACTAAACCCCAACAAGAAACAACCCTAAACCCCGAACAGCAAACACTAACCCCCTAACAACAAACAACACTAAACCCCTAACAAGAAACTAACCTAACCCCGTAACAACAAACAACCCTAACCTCCTAACAACAAACAACCTTAAACCCCTAATAACAAACAACCCTAAACCCCTAATAACAAACAACACTAACACCCTAACAACAAAAACCACTAAACCCCAACAAGAAACAACACGAAACCCCTAACAATAAACACTAACCCCCTAACAAGAAACAACACTAAACCCCTAACAAGAAACTAACCTAACCCTGTAACAACAAACAACCCTAACCTCCTAACAACAAACAACCTTAACCCCCTAACAACAAACAACCCTAAACCCCTAACAACAAACAATCCTAACCCCCTAACAACCAACAACGCCCACCCCCTAACCACAAACAACACTAACAACCTAACCACAAACAACACTAACCCCGTAAGAACAAACAACACTAACCCCCTAAAAACAAACAACACTAACACCCTAACAACAAAAACTACTAAACCGCAACAAGAAACAACCCTAAACCCCTAACAACAAACACTAACCCCCTGACAACAAACAACACTAAACCACTAACAAGAAACTAACCTAACCCTGTAACAACAAACAACCCTAACCTTCTAACAAGAAACAACCCTAACCTCCTAACAACAAACAACCTTAAACCCCTAACAACAAGCAACCCTAAACCCCTAACAACAAACAACACTAACACCCTAACAACAAAAACCACTAAACCCCAAAAAGAAATAACAGTAAACCCCTAACAACAAACACTAACCCCCTAACAACAAACAACACTAAACCCCTAACAAGAAACTAACCTAACCCCGTAACAACAAACAACCCTAACCTCCTAACAACAAACAACCTTAACCCCCTAACAAGAAACAATCCTAAACCCCTAACAACAAACAATCCTAACCCCCTAACAACCAACAACACTCAACCCCTAACCACAAACAACACTAACACCCTAACCACAAACAACACTAACTCCGCAACCACAAACAACACTAACACCCTAACAACAAAAACTACTAAGCCCCAACAAGAAAGAACCCTAAACCCCTAACAACAAAGACTAACCCCCTAACAACAAACAACACTAAACCCCTAACAAGAAACTAACCTAACCCCGTAACAACAAACAACCCTAACCTCCTAACAACAAACAACCTTAAACCCCTAACAACAAACAACCCTAAACCCCTAACAACAAACAACACTAACACCCTAACAACAAAAACCACTAAACCCCAAAAAGAAAAAACACTAAACCCCTAACAACAAACACTAACCCCCTAACAACAAACAACACTAAACCCCTAACAAGAAACTAACCTAACCCTGTAACAACAAACAACCCTAACCTCCTAACAACAAACAACCTTAAACCCCTAACAACAAACAACCCTAAACCCCTAACAACAAACAACACTAACACCCTAACAACAAAAAACACTAAACCGTAACAAGAAACAACACTAAACCCGTAACAACAAACACTAAAACCCTAACAACAAACAACACTAAACCCGTAACAAGAAAATAACCTAACCCTGTAAAAACAAACAACCCTAAACCCGTAACAAGAAAATAACCTAACCCTGTAACAACAAACAACCCTAACCTCCTAACAACAAACAACCTTAACCCCCTAAAAACAAACAACACTAACACCCTAACAACAAAAACCACTAAACCCCAACAAGAAACAACACTAAACCCCTAACAGCAAACACTAACCCCCTAACAACAAACAACACTAAACCCCTAACAAGAAACTAACTTAACACTGTAAGAACAAACAACACTAACCTCCTAACAACAAACAACCCTAACCTCCTAACAGCAAACAACCTTAAACCCCTAACAACAAACAACCCTAAACCCCTAACAACAAACAACACTAACACCCTAACAAAAAAACCACTAAACCCCAACAAGAAACAACACTAAACCCCTAACAACAAACACTAACCCCCTAACAACAAACAACACTAAACCCCTAACAAGAAACTAACCTAACCCTGTAACAACAAACAGCCCTAACCTCCTAACAACAAACAACCTTAACACCCTAACAACAAACAACCCTAAACCCCTAACAACAACCAATCCTAACCCCCTAACAACCAACAACGCTCACCCCCTGACCACAAACAGCACTAACACCCTAACCACAAACAACACTAACCCCGTAAGAACAAAGAACACTAACCCCCTAACGACAAACAACACTAACACCCTAACAACAAAAACTACTAAACCCCAACAAGAAACAACCCTAAACCCCGAACAACAAACACTAACCCCCTAACAACAAACAACAATAAACCCCTAACAACAAACAACCCTAAAACCCTGACAACAAACAACACTAACACCCTAACAACAAAAAACACTAAACCCCAACAAGAAATAACACTTAACCCCTAACAACAAACACTAACCCCCTAACAACAAACAACACTAAACCCCTAACAAGAAACTAACCTAACCCTGTAACAACAAACAACCGTAACCTCCTAACAACAAACAACTGTAACCCCCTAACAACAAACAACCCTAAACCCCTAACAACAAACAATCCTAACCCCCTAACAACCAACAACGCTCACCTCCTATCCACAAACAACACTAACACCCTAACCACAAACAACACTAACCCCGTAAGAACAAACAACACTAACCCCCTAACAACAAACAACACTAACACCCTAACAACAAAAACTACTAAACCCCATCAAGAAGCAACCCTGAACCCCTAACAACAAAAACTAACCCCCTAACAACAAACAACACTAAACCCCTAACAAGAAACTAACCTAACCCCGTAACAACAAACAACCCTAACCTCCTAACAACAAACAACCTTAAACCCCTAACAACAAACAACCCTAAACCCCTAACAACAAACAACACTAACACCCTAACAACAAAAACCACTAAACTCTAACAGGAAACAACACTGAACCCCTAACAAAAAACACTAACCCCCTAACAACAAACAACACTAAACCCCTAAAAAGAAACTAACCTAACCCTGTAACAACAAACAACCCTAACCTCCTAACAAGAAACAACCTTAACCCCCTAACAAGAAACAATCCTAAACCCCGAACAACAAACAATCCTAACCCCCTAACAACCAACAACGCTCACCCCCTAACCACAAACAACACTAACACCCTAACCACAAACAACACTAACCCCGAAAGAACAAACAACACTAACCCCGTAACCACAAACAACACTAACACCCTAACAACAAAAACTACTAAGCCCCAACAAGAAAGAACCCTAAACCCCTAACAACAAAGACTAACCCCCTAACAACAAACAGCACTAAACCCACGAACAACAACACTAACCCCCTAACCACAAACAACACTAACACCCTAACAACAAAAACCACTAAACCGCAACAAGAAACAACACGAAACCCCTAACAACAAACACTAACCCCCTAACAACAAACAACACTAAACCCCTAACAAGAAACTTACCTAACCCTGCAACAACAAACAACCCTAACCTCCTAACAACAAACAACCTTAACCCCCTAACAACAAACAACACTAACACCCTAACAAAAAAACCACTAAACCCCAACAAGAAACAACACTAAACCCCTAACAACAAACTCTAACCCCCTAACAACAAACAACACTAAACCCCTAACAAGAAACTAACCTAACCCTGTAACAAGAAACAACCCTAACCTCCTAACAACAAACAACCTTAACCCCCTAACAGCAAACAACCCTAAATCCCTAACAACAAACAATCCTAACCCCCTAACAAACAACAACGCTCACCCCCTAACCACAAACAGAACTAACACCCTAACCACAAACAACACTAACCCCGTAAGAACAAACAACACTAACCCCCTAACAACAAACAACACTAACACCCTAACAACAAAAACTTCTAAACCCCAACAAGAAACAACCCTAATCCCCTAACAACAAACACTAACCCCCTAACAACAAACAACACTAAACCCCTAACAAGAAACTAACCTAACCCCGTAACAACAAACAACCCTAACCTCCTAACAACAAACAACCTTAAACCCCTAACAACAAACAACCCTAAACCCCTGACAACAAACAACACTAACACCCTAACAAAAAAACCACTAAACCCTAACAAGAAACAACACTAAACCCCTAACAACAAACACTAACCCCCTAACAACAAACAACACTAAACCCCTAACAAGAAACTAACCTAACCCTGTAACAACAAACAGCCCTAACCTCCTAACAACAAACAACCTTAACCCCCTAACAACAAACAACCCTAAACCCCTAACAACAACCAATCCTAACCCCCTAACAACCAACAACGCTAACCCCCTAACCGCAAGCAACACTAACACCCTAACCACAAACAACACTAACCCCGTAAGAACAAACAACACTAACCCCCTAACAACAAACAACACTAACACCCTAACAACAAAAACTACTAAACTCCAACAAGAAACAACCCTAAACCCCTAACAACAAACACTAACCCTCTAACAACAAACAACACTAAACCCCTAACAAGAAACTAACCTAACCCCGTAACAACAAAAAACCCTAACCTCCTAACAACAAACAACCTTAAACCCCTAACAACAAACAACCCTAAACCCCTAACAGCAAACAACACTAACACCCTAACAACAAAAACCACTAAACTCCAACAAGAAACAACACTGAACCACTAACAACAAACACTAACCCCCTAACAACAAACAACACTAAACCCCTAACAAGAAACTAACCTAACCCTGTAAGAACAAACAACCCTAACCTCCTAACAACAAACAACCCTAATCCCCTAACAAACAACAACACTAACCCATTAACCACAAACAACACTAACACCCTAACAACAAAAACCACTAAACCCCAACAAGAAACAACCCTAAACCCCTAACAACAAACACTAACCCCCTAACAACAAACAACACTAAACCGCTAACTAGAAACTAACCTAACCCTGTAACAACAAACAACCCTAACCTCCTAACAACAAACAACCTTAAACCCCTAACAACAAACAACCCTAAACCCCTAACCACAAACAACACTACCACCCTAACAACAAAAACCACTAAACCCCAACCAGAAACAACACTAAACCCCTAACAACAAACACTAACCCCCTAACAACAAACAACACTAAACCCCTAACAAGAAACTAACCTAACCCTGTAACAACAAAAAAACCTAACCTCCTAAAAACAAACAACCTTAACCCCCTAACAAGAAACAACCCTAAACCCCTAACAACAAACAATCCTAACCCCCTAACAACCAACAACGCTCACCCCCTAACCACAAACAACACTAACACCCTAACCACAAACAACACTAACCCCGTAAGAACAATCAACACTAACCCCCTATCCACAAACAACACTAACACCCTAACAACAAAAACTACTAAACCCCAACAAGAAACAACCCTAAACCCCTAACAACAAACACTAACCCCCTAACAACAAACAACACTAAACCCCTAACAAGAAACTAACCTAACCCCGTAACAACAAACAACCCTAACCTCCTCACAACAAACAACCTTAAACCCCTAACAACAAACAACCCTAAACCCCTAACAACAAACAATCCTAACCCCCTAACAACCAACAACGCTCACCCCCTAACCACAAACAACACTAACACCCTAACCACAAACAACACTAACCCCGCAACCACAAACAACACTAACACCCTAACAACAAAAACTACTAAGCCCCAACAATAAAGAACCCTAAACTCCTAACAACAAAGACTAACCCCCTAACAACAAACAACACTAAACCCCTAACAAGAAACTAACCTAACCCCGTAACAACAAACAACCCTAACCTCCTAACAACAAACAACCTTAAACCCCTAACAACAAACAACCCTAAACCCCTAACAACAAACAACACTAACACCCTAACAACAAAAACCACTAAACCCCAAAAAGAAAAAACACTAAACCCCTAACAACAAACACTAACCCCCTAACAACAAACAACACTAAACCCCTAACAAGAAACTAACCTAACCCTGTAACAACAAACAACCCTAACCTCCTAACAACAAACAACCTTAAACCCCTAACAAGAAACAACCCTAAACCCCTAACAACAAACAACACTAACACCCTAACAACAAAAAACACTAAACCCTAACAAGAAACAACACTAAACCCCTAACAACAAACACTAAAACCCTAACAACAAACAACACTAAACCCGTAACAAGAAAATAACCTAACCCTGTAAAAACAAACAACCCTAAACCCGTAACAAGAAAATAACCTAACCCTGTAACAACAAACAACCCTAACCTCCTAACAACAAACAACCTTAACCCCCTAAAAACAAACAACACTAACACCCTAACAACAAAAACCACTAAACCCCAACAAGAAACAACACTAAACCCCTAACAGCAAACACTAACACCCTAACAACAAACAACACTAAACCCCTAACAAGAAACTAACTTAACACTGTAAGAACAAACAACACTAACCTCCTAACAACAAACAACCCTAACCTCCTAACAGCAAACAACCTTAAACCCCTAACAACAAACAACCCTAAACCCCTAGCAACAAACAACACTAACACCCTAACAAAAAAACCACTAAACCCCAACAAGAAACAACACGAAACCCCTAACAACAAACACTAACCTCCTAACAACAAACAAAACTAAACCCCTAACAAGAAACTAACCTAACCCTGTAACAACAAACAGCCCTAACCTCCTAACAACAAACAACCTTAACACCCTAACAACAAACAACCCTAAACCCCTCACAACAACCAATCCTAACCCCCTAACAACCAACAACGCTCACCCCCTAACCACAAACAGCACTAACACCCTAACCACAAACAACACTAACCCCGTAAGAACAAAGAACACTAACCCCCTAACCACAAACAACACTAACACCCTAACAACAAAAACTACTAAACCCCAACAAGAAACAACCCTAAACCCCTAACAACAAACACTAACCCCCTAACAACAAACAACACTAAACCCCTAACAAGAAACTAACCTAACCCCGTAACAACAAACAACCCTAACCTCCTAACAACAAACAACCTTAAACCCCTAACAACAAACAACCCTAAACCCCTCACAACAAACAACACTAACACCCTAACAACAAAAAACACTAAACCCCAACAAGAAACAACACTAAACCCCTAACAACAAACACTAACCCCCTAACAACAAACAACACTAAACCCCTAACAAGAAACTAACCTAACCCTGTAACAACAAACAACCCTAACCTCCTAACAACAAACAACCGTAACCCCCTAACAACAAACAACCCTAAACCCCTAACAACAAACAATCCTAACCCCCTAACAACCAACAACGCTCACCTCCTATCCACAAACAACACTAACACCCTAACCACAAACAACACTAACCCCGTAAGAACAAACAACACTAACCCCCTAACAACAAACAACACTAACACCCTAACAACAAAAACTACTAAACCCCATCAAGAAACAACCCTGAACCCCTAACAACAAACACTAACCCCCTAACAACAAACAACACTAAACCCCTAACAAGAAACTAATCTAACCCCGTAACAACAAACAACCCTAACCTCCTAACAACAAACAACCTTAAACCCCTAACAACAAACAACCCTAAACCCCTAACAACAAACAACACTAACACCCTAACAACCAACAACACTCAACCCCTAACCACAAACAACACTAACACCCTAACCACAAACAACACTAACTCCGCAACCACAAACAACACTAACACCCTAACAACAAAAACTACTAAGCCCCAACAAGAAAGAACCCTAAACCCCTAACAACAAAGACTAACCCCCTAACAACAAACAACACTAAACCCCTAACAAGAAACTAACCTAACCCCGTAACAACAAACAACCCTAACCTCCTAACAACAAACAACCTTAAACCCCTAACAACAAACAACCCTAAACCCCTAACAACAAACAACACTAACACCCTAACAACAAAAACCACTAAACCCCAAAAAGAAAAAACACTAAACCCCTAACAACAAACACTAACCCCCTAACAACAAACAACACTAAACCCCTAACAAGAAACTAACCTAACCCTGTAACAACAAACAACCCTAACCTCCTAACAACAAACAACCTTAAACCCCTAACAACAAACAACCCTAAACCCCTAACAACAAACAACACTAACACCCTAACAACAAAAAACACTAAACCGTAACAAGAAACAACACTAAACCCGTAACAACAAACACTAAAACCCTAACAACAAACAACACTAAACCCGTAACAAGAAAATAACCTAACCCTGTAAAAACAAACAACCCTAAACCCGTAACAAGAAAATAACCTAACCCTGTAACAACAAACAACCCTAACCTCCTAACAACAAACAACCTTAACCCCCTAAAAACAAACAACACTAACACCCTAACAACAAAAACCACTAAACCCCAACAAGAAACAACACTAAACCCCTAACAGCAAACACTAACACCCTAACAACAAACAACACTAAACCCCTAACAAGAAACTAACTTAACACTGTAAGAACAAACAACACTAACCTCCTAACAACAAACAACCCTAACCTCCTAACAGCAAACAACCTTAAACCCCTAACAACAAACAACCCTAAACCCCTAGCAACAAACAACACTAACACCCTAACAAAAAAACCACTAAACCCCAACAAGAAACAACACGAAACCCCTAACAACAAACACTAACCTCCTAACAACAAACAAAACTAAACCCCTAACAAGAAACTAACCTAACCCTGTAACAACAAACAGCCCTAACCTCCTAACAACAAACAACCTTAACACCCTAACAACAAACAACCCTAAACCCCTCACAACAACCAATCCTAACCCCCTAACAACCAACAACGCTCACCCCCTAACCACAAACAGCACTAACACCCTAACCACAAACAACACTAACCCCGTAAGAACAAAGAACACTAACCCCCTAACCACAAACAACACTAACACCCTAACAACAAAAACTACTAAACCCCAACAAGAAACAACCCTAAACCCCTAACAACAAACACTAACCCCCTAACAACAAACAACACTAAACCCCTAACAAGAAACTAACCTAACCCCGTAACAACAAACAACCCTAACCTCCTAACAACAAACAACCTTAAACCCCTAACAACAAACAACCCTAAACCCCTCACAACAAACAACACTAACACCCTAACAACAAAAAACACTAAACCCCAACAAGAAACAACACTAAACCCCTAACAACAAACACTAACCCCCTAACAACAAACAACACTAAACCCCTAACAAGAAACTAACCTAACCCTGTAACAACAAACAACCCTAACCTCCTAACAACAAACAACCGTAACCCCCTAACAACAAACAACCCTAAACCCCTAACAACAAACAATCCTAACCCCCTAACAACCAACAACGCTCACCTCCTATCCACAAACAACACTAACACCCTAACCACAAACAACACTAACCCCGTAAGAACAAACAACACTAACCCCCTAACAACAAACAACACTAACACCCTAACAACAAAAACTACTAAACCCCATCAAGAAACAACCCTGAACCCCTAACAACAAACACTAACCCCCTAACAACAAACAACACTAAACCCCTAACAAGAAACTAATCTAACCCCGTAACAACAAACAACCCTAACCTCCTAACAACAAACAACCTTAAACCCCTAACAACAAACAACCCTAAACCCCTAACAACAAACAACACTAACACCCTAACAACAAAAACCACTAAAATCTAACAGGAAACAACACTGAACCCCTAACAAAAAACACTAACCCCCTAACAACAAACAACACTAAACCCCTAACAAGAAACTAACCTAACCCTGTAACAACAAACAACCCTAACCTCCTAACAACAAACAACCTTGACCCCCTAACAAGAAACAATCCTAAACCCCTAACAACAAACAATCCTAACCCCCTAACAACCAACAACGCTCACCCCCTAACCACAAACAACACTAACACCCTAACCACAAACAACACTAACCCCGTAAGAACAAACAACACTAACCCCGTAACCACAAACAACACTAACACCCTAACAACAAAAACTACTAAGCCCCAACAAGAAAGAACCCTAAACCCCTAACAACAAAGACTAACCCCCTAACAACAAACAACACTAAACCCCTAACAAGAAACTAACCTAACCCCGTAACAACAAACAACCCTAACCTCCTAACAACAAACAACCTTAAACCCCTAACAACAAACAACCCTAAACCCCTAACAACAAACAACACTAACACCCTAACAACAAAAACCACTAAACCCCAAAAAGAAAAAACACTAAACCCCTAACAACAAACACTAACCCCCTAACAACAAACAGCACTAAACCCACGAACAACAACACTAACCCCCTAACCACAAACAACACTAACACCCTAACAACAAAAACCACTAAACCTCAACAAGAAACAACACTAAACCCCTAACAACAAACACTAACGCCCTAACAACAAACAACACTAAACCCCTAACAAGAAACTTACCTAACCCTGCAACAACAAACAACCCTAACCTCCTAACAACAAACAACCTTAACCCCCTAACAACAAACAACACTAACACCCTAACAAAAAAACCACTAAACCCCAACAAGAAACAACACTAAACCCCTAACAACAAACTCTAACCCCCTAACAACAAACAACACTAAACCCCTAACAAGAAACTAACCTAACCCTGTAACAAGAAACAACCCTAACCTCCTAACAACAAACAACCTTAACCCCCTAACAGCAAACAACCCTAAATCCCTAACAACAAACAATCCTAACCCCCTAACAAACAACAACGCTCACCCCCTAACCACAAACAGAACTAACACCCTAACCACAAACAACACTAACCCCGTAAGAACAAACAACACTAACCCCCTAACAACAAACAACACTAACACCCTAACAACAAAAACTACTAAACCCCAACAAGAAACAACCCTAAACCCCTAACAACAAACACTAACCCCCTAACAACAAACAACACTAAACCCCTAACAAGAAACTAACCTAACCCCGTAACAACAAACAACCCTAACCTCCTAACAACAAACAACCTTAAACCCCTAACAACAAACAACCCTAAACCCCTGACAACAAACAACACTAACACCCTAACAAAAAAACCACTAAACCCCAACAAGAAACAACACTAAACCCCTAACAACAAACACTAACCCCCTAACAACAAACAACACTAAACCCCTAACAAGAAACTAACCTAACCCTGTAACAACAAACAGCCCTAACCTCCTAACAACAAACAACCTTAACACCCTAACAACAAACAACCCTAAACCCCTAACAACAACCAACCCTAACCCCCTAACAACCAACAACGCTAACCCCCTAACCGCAAGCAACACTAACACCCTAACCACAAACAACACTAACCCCGTAAGAACAAACAACACTAACCCCCTAACAAGAAACTAACCTAACCCTGTAACAACAAACAACCCTAACCTCCTAACAACAAACAACCTTAAACCCCTAACAACAAACAACCCTAAACCCCTAACAACAAACAACACTAACACCCTAACAACAAAAACCACTAAACCCCAAAAAGAAATAACAGTAAACCCCTAACAACAAACACTAACCCCCTAACAACAAACAACACTAAACCCCTAACAGGAAAGTAACCTAACCCCGTAACAACAAACAACCCTAACCTCCTAACAACAAACAACCCTAACCTCCTAACAACAAACAACCTTAAACCCCTAACAACAAACAACCCTAAACCCCTGACAACAAACAACACTAACACGCTAAAAACAAAAACCACTAAACCCCAACAAGAAACAACACTAAACCCCTAACAACAAGCACTAACACCCTAACAACAAAGAATACTAAACCCCTAACAAGAAACTAACCTAACCCTGTAACAACAAACAACCCAAACCTCCTAACAACAAACAACCTTAACCCCCTAACAGCAAACAACCCTAAATCCCTAACAACAAACAATCCTAACCCCCTAACAACCAACAACGCTCACCCCCTAACCACAAACAACACTAACACCCTAACCACAAACAACACTAACCCCGTAAGAACAAAAAACACTAACCCCCTAACAACAAACAACACTAACACCCTAACAACAAAAACTACTAAACCCCAACAAGAAACAACCCTAAACCCCTAACAACAAACACTAACCCCCTAACAACAAACAACACTAAACACCTAACAAGAAACTAACCTGACCCCGTAACAACAAACAACCCTAACCTCCTAACAACAAACAACCTTAAACCCCTAACAACAAACAACCCTAAACCCCTAACAACAAACAACACTAACACCCTAACAACAAAAACCACTAAACTCCAACAAGAAACAACACTGAACCCCTAACAACAAACACTAACCCCCTAACAACGAACAACACTAAACCCCTAACAAGAAACTAACCTAACCCTGTAACAACAAACAACCCTAACCTCCTAACAACAAGCAACCTTAACCCCCTAACAGCAAACACCCCTAAATCCCTAACAACATACAATCCTAAAACTCGAACAACCAACAACGCTCACCCCCAACCACAAACAACAATAACACCCTAACCACAAACAACACTAACCCCGTAAGAACAAACAACACTAACACCCTAACAACAAACAACACTAACACCGTAACAACAAAAACTACTAAACCCAAACAAAAAACAACCCTAAACACCTAAGAACAAACACTAAACCCTTAAAAACAAACAACACTAAACCCCTAACAAGAAACTAACCTAACCCTGTAACAACAAACAACCCTAACCTCCTAACAACAAACAACCCTAACCCCCTAACAAACAACAACACTAACCCCCTAACAACAAACAACACTAACACCCTAACAACTAAAACTACTAAACCCCAACAAGAAACTACCCTAAACCCCTAACAACAAACACTAACCCCCTAACAACAAACAACACTAAACCCCTAACAAGAAACTAACCTAACCCTGTAACAACAAACAACCCTAACCTCTTAACAACAAACAACCTTAACCCCCTAACAACCAACAACCCTAAACCCCTAACAACAAACAATCCTAACCCCCTAACAAGCAACAACGCTCACCCCCTAACCAGAATCAACACTAACACCCTAACCACAAACAACACTAACCCCGTAAGAACAAAAAACACTAACCCCCTAACAACAAACAACACCAACACCCTAACAACAAAAACTAATAAACCCCTACAAGAAACAACCCTGAACCCCTAACAACAAACACTAACACCCTAACAACAAACAACACTAAACCCCTAACAAGAAACTAACCTAACCCCGTAACAACAAACAACCCTAACCTCCTAACAACAAACAACCTTAAACCCGTAACAACAAACAACCCTAAACCCCTAACAACAAACAACACTAACACCCTAACAACAAAAACCACTAAACTCTAACAGGAAACAACACTGAACCCCTAACAAAAAACACTAACCCCCTAAAAACAAACAACACTAAACCCCTAAAAAGAAACTAACCTAACCCTGTAACAACAAACAACCCTAACCCCCTAACCACAAACAACACTAACCCCGTAAGAACAAACAACTTTAACCCCCTAACCACAAACAACACTAACACCCTAACAAAAAAAACTACTAAACCCCAACAAGAAACAACCCTAAACCCCTAACAACAAACACTAATCCCCTAACAACAAACAACACTAAACCCCTAACAAGAAACTAACCTAAACCCGTAACAACAAACCACCCTAATCTCCTAACAACAAACAACCTTAAACCCCTAACAACAAACAACCCTAAACCCCTAACAACAAACAACATTAACACCCTAACAACAAAAACCAGTAAACCCCAACAAGAAACAACTCTCAACCCCTAACGACAAACACTAACCCCTAACAACAAACAACACTAAACCCCTAACAAGAAACTAACCTAACCCTGTAACAACAAACAACCCTAACCTCCTAACAACAAACAACCTTAACCCCCTAACAACAAACAACCCTAAACCCCTAACAACAAACAATTCTAACCCCCTAACAACCAACAACACACACCCCCTAACCACAAGCAACACTAACACCCGAAACACAAACAATACTAACCCCGTAAGAACAAACCACACTAACCCCCTAACCACAAACAACACTAACACCCTAACAACAAAAACTACTAAACCCCAACAAGAAACAACCCTAAACCCCTAACAACAAACACTAACCCCCTAACAACAAACAACACTAAACCCCTAACAAGAAACTAACCTAACCCCGTAACAACAAACAACCCTAACCTCCTAACAACAAACAACCTTAAACCCCTAACAACAAAAAACCCTAAACCCCTAACAACAAACAACACTAACACCCTAACAACAAAAACCACTAAACCCCAACAAGAAACAACACTAAACCCCTAACAACAAACACTAACCCCCTAACAACAAACAACACTAAACCCCTAACAAGAAACTAAACTAACCCTGTAACAACAAACAACCCTAACCTCCTAACAACAAACAACCTTAACCCCCTAACAGCAAACAACCCTAAATCCCTAACAACAAACAATCCTAACCCCCTAAAAACCAACAACGCTCACCCCCTAACCACAAACAGCACTAACAAACTAACCACAAACAACACTAACTCCGTAAGAACAAACAACAGTAACCCCCTAACAACAAACAACATTAACACCCTAACAACAAAAACTACTAAACCCCAACAAGAAACAACCCTAAACCCCTAACAACAAACACTAACCCCCTAACAACAAACAACACTAAACACCTAACAAGAAACTAACCTAACCCCGTAACAAAAAACAACCCTATCCTCCTAACAACAAACAACCTTAAACCTCTAACAACAAACAACCTTAAACCCCTAACAACAAACAACACTAACACTCTAACAACAAAAACCACTAAACTCCAACAAGAAACAACACTGAACCCCTAACAACAAACACTAACCCCCTAACAACAAACAACACTAAACCCCTAACAAGAAACTAACCTAACCCTGTAAGAACAAACAACCCTAACCTCCTAACAACAAACAACCCTAACCCTCTAACAAACAACAACACTAACCCCCTAACCACAAACAACACTAACACCCTAACAACAAAAACTACTAAACCCCAACAAGAAACAACCCTAAACCCCTAACAACAAACACTAACCCCCTAACAACAAACAACACTAAACCCCTAACTAGAAACTAACCTAACCCCGTAACAACAAACAACCCTAACCTCCTAACAACAAACAACCTTAAACCCCTAACAACAAACAAACCTAAACCCCTAACCACAAACAACACTAACACCCTAACAACAAAAACCACTAAACCCCAACAAGAAACAACCCTAAACCCATAACAACAAACACTAACCCCCTAACAACAAACAACACTAAACCCCTAACAAGAAACTAACCTAACCCCGTAACAACAAACAACCCTAACCTCCTAACAACAAACAACCTTAAACCCCTAACAACAAACAACCCTAAACCCCTAACAATAAACAACACTAACACCCTAACAACAAAAAACACTAAACCCCAACAAGAAACAATACTAAACCCCTAACAACAAACACTAACCCCCTAACAACAAACAACACTAAACCCCTAACAAGAAACTAACCTAACCCTGTAACAACAAACAACCCTAACCTCCTAACAACAAACAACCTTAAACCCCTAACAACAAACAACCCAAAACCCCTAACAGCAAACAACACTAACACCCTAACAACAAAGACTGCTAAACCCCAACAAAAAACAACCCTAAACCCCTAACAACAAACACTAACCCCCTAACAACAAACAACACTAAACCCCTAACAAGAAACTAACCTAACCCCGTAACAACAAACAACCCTAACCTCCTAACAACAAACAACCTTAAACCCCTAACAACAAACAACCCTAAACCGCTAACAACAAACACTAACACCCTAAAAACAAAAACCACTAATCCCCAACAAGAAACAACACTAACTCCTAACAACAAACACTAACCCCCTAACAAGAAACAACACTAAACCCCTAACAAGAAACTAACCTAACCCTGTAACAACAAACAACCCTAACCTCCTAACAACAAACAACCTTAACCCCCTAACAACAAACAACCCTGAACCCCTAACAACAAACAATCCTAAACCTCTAACAACCAACAACGCTCACCCCCTAACGACAAACAACACTAACACCCTAACCACAAACAACGCAAACCCCGTAAGAACAAACAACACTAACCCCCCAGAACAAACAACACTAACACCCTAACAACAAAAACTACTAAACCCCAACAAGAAACAACCCTAAACCCCTAACAACAAACACTAACCCCCTAACAACAAACAACACTAAACCCCTAACAAGAAACTAACCTAACCCCGTAACAACAAACAACCCTAACCTCCTAACAACAAACAACCTTAAACCCCTAACAACAAACAACCCGAAACCTCTAACAACAAACAACACTAACACTCTAACAACAAAAACCAAGAAACCCCAACAAGAAACAACACTAAACCCCTAACAACAAACACTAACCCCCTAACAACAAACAACCCTAAACCCCTAACAAGAAACTAACCTAACCCCGTAACAACAAACAACCCTAACCTCCTAACAACGAACAACCTTAAACCCCTAACAACAAACAACCCTAAACCCCTAACAACAAACACTAACACCCTAAAAACAAAAACCACTAATCCCCAACAAGAAACAACACTAAATCCCTAACAACAAACACTAACCCCCTAACAACAAACAACACTAAACCCCTAACAAGAAACTAACCTAACCCTGTAACAACAAACAACCCTAACCTCCTAACAACAAACAACCTTAACCCCCTAACAACAAACAACCCTGAACCCCTAACAACAAACAATCCTAAACCTCTAACAACCAACAACGCTCACCCCCTAACGACAAACAACACTAACACCCTAACCACAAACAACACAAACCCCGTAAGAACAAACAACACTAACCCCCTAACCACAAACAACACTAACACCCTAACAACAAAAACTACTAAACCCCAACAAGAAACAACCCTAAACCCCTAACAACAAACACTAACCCCCTAACAACAAACAACACTAAAACCCTAACAAGAAACTAACCTAACCCCGTAACAACAAACAACCCTAACCTCCTAACAACAAACAACCTTAAACCCCTAACAACAAACAAAACGAAACCCCTAACAACAAACAACACTAACACTCTAACAACAAAAACCACTAAACCCCAACAAGAAACAACACTAAACCCCTAACAACAAACACTAACCCCCTAACAACAAACAACACTAAACCCCTAACAAGAAACTAACCTAACCCTGTAACAACAAACAACCCTAACCTCCGAACAACAAACAACCCTAACCCCCTAACAAACAACAGCACTAACCCCCTAACCGCAAACAACACTAACACCCTAACAACAAAAACTACTAAACCCCAACAAGAAACAACCCTAAACCCCTAACAACAAACACTAACCCGCTAACAACAAACAACACTAAACCCCTAACAAGAAACTAAACTAACCCCGTAACAACAAACAACCCTAAGCTCTTAACAACAAACAACCTTAACCCCCTAACAACAAACAGCCCTAAACCCCTATCAACAAACAATCCTAACCCCCTAACAACCAACAACGCTCACCCCCTAACCACAAACAGCACTAACACCCTAACCACAAACAACACTAACCCCGTAAGAACAAACAACACTAACCCCCTAACCACAAACAATACTAACACCCTAACAAAAAAAACTACTAAACCCCAACAAGAAACAACCCTAAACCCCTAACAACAAACACTAACCCCCTAACAACAAACAACACTAAACCCCTAACAAGAAACTAACCTAACCCTGTAACAACAAACAACCCTAACCTCCTAACAACAAACAACCTTAAACCCCTAACAACAAACAACCCTAAACCCCTAACAACAAACAACATTAACACCCTAACAACAAAAACCAGTAAACCCCAACAAGAAACAACACTAAACCAATAACAACAAACACTAACCCCTAACAACAAACAACACTAAACCCCTAACAAGAAACTAACCTAACCCTGTAACAACAAACAACCCTAACCTCCTAACAACAAAAAACCTTTACCCCCTAACATCAAACAACCCTAAACCCCTATCAACAAACAATCGTAACCCCCTAACAACCAACAATGCTCACCCCCTAACCACAAACAACACTAACACCCTAACCACAAACAACACTAACCCCGTAAGAACAAACAACACTAACCCCCTAACCACAAACAACACTAACACTCTAACAACAAAAACTACTAAACCCCAACAAGAAACAACCCTAAACCCCGAACAACAAACACTAACCCCCTAACAACAAACAACACTAAACCCCTAACAAGAAACTAACCTAACCCCGTAACAACAAACAACCCTAACCTCCTAACAACAAACAACCTTAAACCCCTAACAACAAACAACCCTAAACCCCTAAAAACAAACAACACTAACACCCTAACAACAAAAACCACTAAACCCCAACAAGAAACAACACTAAACCCCTAACAACAAACACTAACCCCCTAACAACAAACAAAACTAAACCCCTAACAAGAAACTAAACTAACCCTGTAACAACAAACAACCCTAACCTCCTAACAACAAACAACCTTAACCCCCTAACAACAAACAACACTAACACCCTAACAACAAAAACCACTAAACTCCAACAAGAAACAACACTGAACCCCTAACAACAAACACTAACCCCCTAACAACAAACAACACTAAACCCCTAACAAGAAACTAACCTAACCCTGTAAGAACAAACAACCCTAACCTCCTAACAACAAACAACCCTAACCCTCTAACAAACAACAACACTAACCCCCTAACCACAAACAACACTAACACCCTAACAACAAAAACTACTAAACCCCAACAAGAAACAACCCTAAACCCCTAACAACAAACACTAACCCCCTAACAACAAACAACACTAAACCCCTAACTAGAAACTAACCTAACCCCGTAACAACAAACAACCCTAACCTCCTAACAACAAACAACCTTAAACCCCTAACAACAAACAAACCTAAACCCCTAACAATAAACAACACTAACACCCTAACAACAAAAAACACTAAACCCCAACAAGAAACAACTCTAAACCCCTAACAACAAACACTAACCCCCTAACAACAAACAACACTAAACCCCTAACAAGAAACTAACCTAAACCTGTAACAACAAACAATCCTAACCTCCTAACAACAAACATCCTTAACCCCCTAACAAGAAACAACCCTAAACCCCTAACAACAAACAATCCTATCCCCCTAACAACCAACAACGCTCACCCCCTAACCACAAACAACACTAACACCCTAACCACAAACAACACTAACCCCGTAAGAACAAACAACACTAAACCCCTAAGCACAAACAACACTAACACCCTAACAGCAAAAACTACTAAACCACAACAAGAAACAACCCTAAACCCCTAACAACAAACACTAACCCCCTAACAACAAACAACACTAAACCCCTAACAAGAAACTAACCTAACCCCGTAACAACAAACAACCCTAACCTCCTAACAACAAACAACCTTAAACCCCTAACAACAAACAACACTAACACCCTAACAACAAAAACCACTAAACCCCAACAAGAAACAACACTAAACCCCTAACAACAAACACTAACCCCCTAACAACAAACACTAAACTCCTAACAAGAAACTAACCTAACCCTGTAACAACAAACAACCCTAACCTCCTAACAACAAACAACTTTAACCCCCTAACAGCAAACAACCCTAAATCCCTAACAACAAACAATCCTATCCCCGTAACAACCAACAACGCTGACCCCCTAACCACAAACAACACTAACACCCTAACCACTAACAACACTAAATCCCTAACAACAAACACTAACCCCCTGACAACAAACAACACTAAACCCCTAAGAAGAAACTAACCTAACCCTGTAACAACAAACAACCCTAACCTCCTAACAAGAAACAACCTTAACCCCCTAACAACAAACACCCGTAAACCCCTAACAACAAACAATCCTAACCCCCTAACAACCAACAACGCTCACCCCCTAACCAAAAACAACACTAACACCCTAACCACAAACAACACTAACCCCGTAAGAACAAACAACACTAACCCCCTAACAACAACACTAACACCGTAACAACAAAAACCACTAAAGCCCAACAAGAAACAACCCTAAACCCCTAAATACAAACAACACTAACCCCCTAATCACAAACAACACTAACACCCTAACAAACAAAAACCACTAAACCTCAACAAGAAACAACCTGAAACCCCTAAATAGAAACAACACTAACCACTTAACAACAACCCTAACCCCCTAACAACAAACAACCCTAACCCCCAACAACAAACTACTCTAACCCACTAACAACAAACAACCCTAAGCCCCTAACAACAAAGAACCCGAACTCTCTAACAAGAAACAACACTAACCCCCTAAGAACAAAAAACACTAACCCCCTAACAACAAACACCACTAACCCCCTAACAACAATCCTAACAACCTAACAACAAACAACACTAACCCCCTAAAAATAAACTACTCTAAACCCCTAACAACAAACACTAACCCCTAACAACTAACAACAATAAACCCCTAACAAGAAACTAACCTAACCCTGTAACAACAAACAACCCAAAACTCCTAACAACAAACAACCTTAACCCCCTAACAGCAAACAACCCTAAATCCCTAACAACAAACAATCCTAACCCCCTAACAACCAACAACGCTCACCCCCTAACAACAAACAACACTAACACCCTAACCACAAACAACACTAACCCCGTAAGAACAAAAAACACTAACCCCCCAACAACAAACAACACTAACACCCTAACAACAAAAACTACTAAACCCCAACAAGAAACAACCCTAAACCCCTAACAACAAACACTAACCCCCTAACAACAAACAACACTAAACCCCTAACAAGAAACTAACCTAACCCCGTAACAACATACAACCCTAACCTCCCAACAACAAACAACCTTAAACCCCTAACAACAAACAACCCTAAACCCCTAACAACAAACAACACTAACACCCTAACAACAAAAACCACTAAACTCCAACAAGAAACAACACTGAACCGCTAACAACAAACACTAACCCCCTAACAACAAACAACACTAAACCCCTAACAAGAAACTAACCTAACCCTGTAACAACAAACAACCCTAACCTCCTAACAACAAACAACCTTAACCCCCTAACAGCAAACACCAATAAATCCCTAACAACATACAATCCTAAAACCCGAACAACCAACAACGCTCACCCCCAACCACAAACAGCAGTAACACCCTAACCACAAACAACACTAACCCCGTAAGAACAAACAACACTAACACCCTAACAACAAACAACACTAACACCGTAACAACAAAAACTACTAAACCCCAACAAGAAACAACCCTAAACCCCTAAGAACAAACACTAAACCCCTAAAAACAAACAACAGTAAAGACCTAACAAGAAACTAACCTAACCCCGTAACAACAAACAACCCTAACCTCCTAACAACAAACAACCTTAAACCCCTAACAACAAACTACCCTAAACCCCTAACAACAAACAACACTAACACCCTAACAACAAAAACCACTAAACTCCAAAAAGAATCAACACTGAACCCCTAACAACAAACACTAACCCCCTAACAACAAACAACACTAAACCCCTAACAAGAAACTAACCTAACCCTGTAACAACAAACAACCCTAACCTCCTAACAACAAACAACCCTAACCCCCTAACAAACAACAACACTAACCCACTAACAACAAACAACACTAACACCCTAACAACAAAAACTACTAAACCCCAACAGGAAACAACCCTAAACCCCTAAGAACCAACACTAACCCCCTAACAACAAACAACACTAAACCCCTAACCAGAAACTAACCTAACCCCATAACAACAAACAACCCTAACCTCCTAACAACAAACAACCTTAAACCCCTAACAACAAACAACCCTAAACTCCTAACAACAAACATACACTAACACCCTAACAACAAAAAACACTAAACCCCAACAAGAAACAACAGTAAACCCCTAACAACAAACACTAACCCCCTAACAACAAACAACACTAAACCCCTAACAAGAATCTAACCTAACCCCGTAACAACAAACAACTCTAACCTCCTAACAACAAACAAACTTAACCCCCTAACAACAAAAAACCCTAAACCCCTAACAACAAACAATCCTAACCCCCTAAAAACCAACAACGCTCACCCCTAACCACAAACAACACTAACACCCTAACCACAAACAACACTAACCCCGTAAGAACAAACAACACTAACCCCCATCCACAAACAACACTGACACCCTAACAACAAAAACTACTAAACCCCAACAAGAAACAACCCTAAACCCCTAACAACAAACACTAACCCCCTAACAACAAACAACACTAAACCCCTAACAAGAAACTAACCTAACCCCGTAACAACAAACAACCCTAACCTCCTAACAACAAACAACCTTAAACCCCTAACAACAAACAACCCTAAACCCCTAACAACAAACAACACTAACACCCTAACAACAAAAACCACTAAAACTCAACAAGAAACAACACTAAACCCCTAACAACAAACACTAACCCCCTAACAACAAACAACACTAAACCCCTAACAAGAAACTGACCTAACCCTGTAACAACAAACAACCCTAACCTCCTAACAACAAACAACCTTAACCCCCTAACAACAAACAACTCTAAACCCCTAACAACAAACAATCCTAACCCCCTAACAACCAACAACGCCCACCCCCTAACCACAAACAACACTAACACCCTAACCACAAACAACACTAACCCCGTAAGAACAAACAACACTAACCCCTAAAAACAAACAACACTAACACCCTAACAACAAAAACTACTAAACCGCAACAAGAAACAACCCTAAACCCCTAACAACAAACACTAACCCCCTGACAACAAACAACACTAAACCACTAACAAGAAACAAACCTAACCCTGTAACAACAAACAACCCTAAACTTCTAACAACAAACAACCCTAACCACCTAACAAACAACAACACTAACCCCCTAACCACAAACAACACTAACACCCTAACAACAAAAACCACTAAACCCCAACAAGAAACAACCCTAAACCCCTAACAACAAACACTAACCCCCTAACAACAAACAACACTAAACCCCTAACAAGAAACTAACCTAACCCTGTAACAACAAACAACCCTAACCTCCTAACAACAAACAATCTTAACCCCCTAACAACAAACAACCCTAAACCCCTAACAACAAATATCCTAACCCCCTAACAACCAACAACGCTCACCCCCTAACCACAAACAACACTAACAACCTAACCACAAACAACACTAACCCCGTAAGAACAAACAACACTAACCCCCTAACAACAACACTAACACCGTAACAACAAAAACCACTAAAGCCCAACAAGAAACAACCCTAAACCCCTAAATACAAACAACACTAACCCCCTAATCACAAACAACACTAACACCCTAACAAACAAAAACCACTAAACCTCAACAAGAAACAACCTGAAACCCCTAAATAGAAACAACACTAACCACTTAACAACAACCCTAACCCCCTAACAACAAACAACCCTAACCCCCAACAACAAACTACTCTAACCCACTAACAACAAACAACCCTAAGCCCCTAACAACAAAGAACCCGAACTCTCTAACAAGAAACAACACTAACCCCCTAAGAACAAAAAACACTAACCCCCTAACAACAAACACCACTAACCCCCTAACAACAATCCTAACAACCTAACAACAAACAACACTAACCCCCTAAAAATAAACTACTCTAAACCCCTAACAACAAACACTAACCCCTAACAACTAACAACAATAAACCCCTAACAAGAAACTAACCTAACCCTGTAACAACAAACAACCCAAAACTCCTAACAACAAACAACCTTAACCCCCTAACAGCAAACAACCCTAAATCCCTAACAACAAACAATCCTAACCCCCTAACAACCAACAACGCTCACCCCCTAACAACAAACAACACTAACACCCTAACCACAAACAACACTAACCCCGTAAGAACAAAAAACACTAACCCCCCAACAACAAACAACACTAACACCCTAACAACAAAAACTACTAAACCCCAACAAGAAACAACCCTAAACCCCTAACAACAAACACTAACCCCCTAACAACAAACAACACTAAACCCCTAACAAGAAACTAACCTAACCCCGTAACAACATACAACCCTAACCTCCCAACAACAAACAACCTTAAACCCCTAACAACAAACAACCCTAAACCCCTAACAACAAACAACACTAACACCCTAACAACAAAAACCACTAAACTCCAACAAGAAACAACACTGAACCGCTAACAACAAACACTAACCCCCTAACAACAAACAACACTAAACCCCTAACAAGAAACTAACCTAACCCTGTAACAACAAACAACCCTAACCTCCTAACAACAAACAACCTTAACCCCCTAACAGCAAACACCAATAAATCCCTAACAACATACAATCCTAAAACCCGAACAACCAACAACGCTCACCCCCAACCACAAACAGCAGTAACACCCTAACCACAAACAACACTAACCCCGTAAGAACAAACAACACTAACACCCTAACAACAAACAACACTAACACCGTAACAACAAAAACTACTAAACCCCAACAAGAAACAACCCTAAACCCCTAAGAACAAACACTAAACCCCTAAAAACAAACAACAGTAAAGACCTAACAAGAAACTAACCTAACCCCGTAACAACAAACAACCCTAACCTCCTAACAACAAACAACCTTAAACCCCTAACAACAAACTACCCTAAACCCCTAACAACAAACAACACTAACACCCTAACAACAAAAACCACTAAACTCCAAAAAGAATCAACACTGAACCCCTAACAACAAACACTAACCCCCTAACAACAAACAACACTAAACCCCTAACAAGAAACTAACCTAACCCTGTAACAACAAACAACCCTAACCTCCTAACAACAAACAACCCTAACCCCCTAACAAACAACAACACTAACCCACTAACAACAAACAACACTAACACCCTAACAACAAAAACTACTAAACCCCAACAGGAAACAACCCTAAACCCCTAAGAACCAACACTAACCCCCTAACAACAAACAACACTAAACCCCTAACCAGAAACTAACCTAACCCCATAACAACAAACAACCCTAACCTCCTAACAACAAACAACCTTAAACCCCTAACAACAAACAACCCTAAACTCCTAACAACAAACATACACTAACACCCTAACAACAAAAAACACTAAACCCCAACAAGAAACAACAGTAAACCCCTAACAACAAACACTAACCCCCTAACAACAAACAACACTAAACCCCTAACAAGAATCTAACCTAACCCCGTAACAACAAACAACTCTAACCTCCTAACAACAAACAAACTTAACCCCCTAACAACAAAAAACCCTAAACCCCTAACAACAAACAATCCTAACCCCCTAAAAACCAACAACGCTCACCCCTAACCACAAACAACACTAACACCCTAACCACAAACAACACTAACCCCGTAAGAACAAACAACACTAACCCCCATCCACAAACAACACTGACACCCTAACAACAAAAACTACTAAACCCCAACAAGAAACAACCCTAAACCCCTAACAACAAACACTAACCCCCTAACAACAAACAACACTAAACCCCTAACAAGAAACTAACCTAACCCCGTAACAACAAACAACCCTAACCTCCTAACAACAAACAACCTTAAACCCCTAACAACAAACAACCCTAAACCCCTAACAACAAACAACACTAACACCCTAACAACAAAAACCACTAAAACTCAACAAGAAACAACACTAAACCCCTAACAACAAACACTAACCCCCTAACAACAAACAACACTAAACCCCTAACAAGAAACTGACCTAACCCTGTAACAACAAACAACCCTAACCTCCTAACAACAAACAACCTTAACCCCCTAACAACAAACAACTCTAAACCCCTAACAACAAACAATCCTAACCCCCTAACAACCAACAACGCCCACCCCCTAACCACAAACAACACTAACACCCTAACCACAAACAACACTAACCCCGTAAGAACAAACAACACTAACCCCTAAAAACAAACAACACTAACACCCTAACAACAAAAACTACTAAACCGCAACAAGAAACAACCCTAAACCCCTAACAACAAACACTAACCCCCTGACAACAAACAACACTAAACCACTAACAAGAAACAAACCTAACCCTGTAACAACAAACAACCCTAAACTTCTAACAACAAACAACCCTAACCACCTAACAAACAACAACACTAACCCCCTAACCACAAACAACACTAACACCCTAACAACAAAAACCACTAAACCCCAACAAGAAACAACCCTAAACCCCTAACAACAAACACTAACCCCCTAACAACAAACAACACTAAACCCCTAACAAGAAACTAACCTAACCCTGTAACAACAAACAACCCTAACCTCCTAACAACAAACAATCTTAACCCCCTAACAACAAACAACCCTAAACCCCTAACAACAAATATCCTAACCCCCTAACAACCAACAACGCTCACCCCCTAACCACAAACAACACTAACAACCTAACCACAAACAACACTAACCCCGTAAGAACAAACAACAGTAACCCCATAACAACAAACAACACTAACACCCTAACAACAAAAACTACTAAACCGCAACAAGAAACAACCCTAAACCCCTAACAAGAAACACTAACCCCCTAACAACAAACAACCCTAAACCCCTAACAACAAACAATCCTAACCCCCTAACAACCAACAACGCTGACCCCCTAACCACAAACAACACTAACACCCTAACCACAAACAACACTAACCCCGTAAGAACAAACAACACTAACACCCTAACAACAAAAACCACTAAAGCCCAACAAGAAACAACCCTAAACCCCTAAATACAAACAACACTAACCCCATAACCACAAACAACACTAACACCCTAACAACAAAAACCACTAAACCTCAAAAAGAAACAACCCGAAACCCCTAAATAGAAACAACACTAACCACCTAACAACCCTAACCCCCAACAACAAACCCTAACCCCCAATAACAAACTACTCTAACCCACTAACAACAAACAACCCTAAGCCCCTAACAACAAAATACCCTAACTCTCTAACAAGAAACAACACTAACCCCCTAACAACAAAAAACACTAACCCCCTAACAACAAACACCACTAACCCCCTAACAACAATCCTAACAACCTAACACCAAACAACACTAACCCCCAAAAATAAACTACTCTAAACCCCTAACAACAAACAACCCTAACCCCCTAACAACAAACAATCCTAAACCCCTAACAACAAACAACCCTAACCTTCTAACAACAAACAACCCTAACCCCCTAACAAACAACAACACTAACCCCCTAACCACAAACAACACTAACACCCTAACAACAAAAACTACTAAACCCAAACAAGGAACAATCCTAAACCCCTAACAACAAACACTAACCCCCTAACAGCAAACAATACTAAACCCCTAACAAGAAACTAACCTAACCCCGTAACAACAAACAACCCTAACCTCCTAAGAACAAACAACCTGAAACCCCTAACAACAAACAACCCTAAACCCCTAACAACAAACAATACTAACACCCTAACAACAAAAACCACTAAACCCCAACAAGAAACAGCACTAAACCCCTAAAAACAAACACTAACCCCCTAACAACAAACAACACTAAACCCTAACAAGAAACTAACCTAACCCTGTAACAACAAACAACCCTAACACCCTAACAAACAACAACACTAACCCCCTAACCACAAACAACACTAACACCCTAACAACAAAAACTACTAAACCCCAACAAGAAACAACCCTAAACCCCTAACAACAAACACTAACCCCCTAACAACAAACAACACTAAACCCTTAACAAGAAACTAACCTAACCCCATAACAACAAACAACCCTAACCTCCTAACAACAAACAACCTTAACCCCCTAACAACAAACAACCGTAAACCCCTAACAACAAACAACACTAACACCCTAACAACAAAAACCACTAAACCCCAACAAGAAATAACAGTAAACCCCTAACAACAAACACTAACCCCCTAACAACAAACAACACTAAACCCCTAACAAGAAAGTAACCTAACCCCGTAACAACAAACAACCCTAACCTCCTAACAACAAACAACCTTAAACCCCTAACAACAAACAACCCTAAACCCCTAACAACAAACAACACTAACACCCTAAAAACAAAAACCACTAAACCCCAACAAGAAACAACACTAAACCCCTAACAACAAACACTAACCCCCTAACAACTAACAACACTAAACCCCTAACAAGAAACTAACCTAACCCTGTAACAACAAACAACCCAAACCTCCTAACAACAAACAACCTTAACCCCCTAACAGCAAACAACCCTAAATCCCTAACAACAAACAATCCTAACCCCCTAACAACCAACAACGCTCACCCCCTAACAACAAACAACACTAACACCCTAACCACAAACAACACTAACCCCGTAAGAACAAAAAACACTAACCCCCTAACAACAAACAACACTAACACCCTAACAACAAAAACTACTAAACCCCAACAAGAAACAACCCTAAACCCCTAACAACAAACACTAACCCCCTAACAACAAACAACACTAAACACCTAACAAGAAACTAACCTAACCCCGTAACAACAAACAACCCTAACCTCCTAACAACAAACAACCTTAACCCCCTAACAGCAAACACCAATAAATCCCTAACAACATACAATTCTAAAACCCGAACAACCAGCAACGCTGACCCCCAACCACAAACAACAATAACACCCTAACCACAAACAACACTAACCCCGTAAGAACAAACAACACTAACACCCTAACAACAAACAACACTAACCCCCTAACAAACAACAACACTAACCCCCTAACAACAAACAACACTAACACCCTAACAACAAAAAGTACTAAACCCCAACAAGAAACAACCCTAAACCCCTAAGAACAAACACTAACCCCCTAACAACAAACAACACTAAACCCCTAACCAGAAACTAACCTAACCCCATAACAACAAACAACCCTAACCTCCTAACAACAAACAACCTTAAACCCCTAACAACAAACAACCCTAAACTCCTAACAACAAACATACACTAACACCCTAACAACAAAAAACACTAAACCCCAACAAGAAACAACAGTAAACCCCTAACAACAAACACTAACCCCCTAACAACAAACAACACTAAACCCCTAACAAGAATCTAACCTAACCCCGTAACAACAAACAACTCTAACCTCCTAACAACAAACAACCTTAACCCCCTAACAACAAACAACCCTAAACCCCTAACAACAAACAATCCTAACCCCCTAACAACCAACGCTCACCCCCTAACCACAAACAACACTAACACCCTAACCACAAACAACACTAACCCCGTAAGAACAAACAACACTAACCCCCAACCACAAACAACACTAACACCCTAACAACAAAAACCACTAAACCCCAACAAGAAACAACACTAAACCCCTAACAACAAACACTAACCCCCTAACAACAAACAACACTAAACCCCTAACAAGAAACTAACCTAACCCTGTAACAACAAACAACCCTAACCTCCTAACAACAAACAACCTTAAACCCCTAGCAACAAACAACCCTAAACCCCTAACAACAAACAACACTAACACCCTAACAAAAAAAACTACTAAACCCCAACAAGAAACAACCCTAAACCCCTAACAACAAACACTAACCCCCTAACAACAAACAACACTAAACCCCTAACAAGAAACTAACCTAACCCTGTAACAACAAACAACCCTAACCTCCTAACAACAAACAACCTTAACCCCCTAACAACAAACAACTCTAAACCCCTAACAACAAACAATCCTAACCCCCTAACAACCAACAACGCCCACCCCCTAACCACAAACAACACTAACACCCTAACCACAAACAACACTAACCCCGTAAGAACAAACAACACTAACCCCCTAAAAACAAACAACACTAACACCCTAACAACAAAAACTACTAAACCGCAACAAGAAACAACCCAAAACCCCTAACAACAAACACTAACCCCCTGACAACAAACAACACTAAACCACTAACAAGAAACTAACCTAACCCTGTAACAACAAACAACCCTAACCTTCTAACAACAAACAACCCTAACCACCTAACAAACAACAACACTAACCCCCTAACCACAAACAACACTAACACCCTAACAACAAAAACCACTAAACCCCAACAAGAAACAACCCTAAACCCCTAACAACAAACACTAACCCCCTAACAACAAACAACACTAAACCCCTAACAAGAAACTAACCTAACCCTGTAACAACAAACAACCCTAACCTCCTAACAACAAACAATCTTAACCCCCTAACAACAAACAACCCTAAACCCCTAACAACAAATATCCTAACCGCCTAACAACCAACAACGCTCACCCCCTAACCACAAACAACACTAACCCCCTAACCACAAACAACACTAACACCCTAACAACAAAAACCACTAAACCTCAAAAAGAAACAACCCGAAACCCCTAAATAGAAACAACACTAACCACCTAACAACAACCCTAACCCCCAACAACAAACAACCCTAACCCCCAATAACAAACTACTCTAACCCACTAACAACAAACAACCCTAAGCCCCTAACAACAAAGAAACCTAACTCTCTAACAAGAAACAACACTAACAACCTAACAACAAAAAACACTAACCCCCTAACAACAAACACCACTAACCCCCTAACAACAATCCTAACAACCTAACAACAAACAACACTAACCCCCTAAAAATAAACTACTCTAAACCCCTAACAACAAACAATCGTAACCCCCTAACAACAAACAACCCTAAACCCCTAACGACAAACAACCCTAACCTTCTAAGAACAAACAACCCTAACCCCCTAAAAAACAACAACAGTAACCCCCTAATCACAAACAACACTAACACCCTAACAACAAAAACTACTAAACCCCAACAAGAAACAACCCTAAACCCCTAACAACAAACACTAACCCCCTAACGACAAACAACACTAAACCCCTAACAAGAAACTAACCTAACCCCGTAACAACAAACAACCCTAACTTCCTAACAACAAACAACCTTAAACCCCTAACAACAAACAACCCTAAACCCCTAACAACAAACAACACTAACACCCTAACAACAAAAACCAATAAACCCCAACAAGAAACAACACTAAACCCCTAACAACAAACACTAACCCACTAACAACAAACAACACTAAACCCCTAACAAGAAACTAACCTAACCCTGTAACAACAAACAACCCTAACCTCCTAACAACAAACAACCTTAACCCCCTAACAGCAAACAACCCTAAATCCCTAACAACAAACAATCCTAACCCCCTAACAACCAACAACGCTCACCCCCTAACCACAAACAGCACTAACAACCTAACCACAAACAACACTAACCCCGTAAGAACAAACAACAGTAACCCCATAACAACAAACAACACTAACACCCTAACAACAAAAACTACTAAACCGCAACAAGAAACAACCCTAAACCCCTAACAAGAAACACTAACCCCCTAACAACAAACAACCCTAAACCCCTAACAACAAACAATCCTAACCCCCTAACAACCAACAACGGTGACCCCCTAACCACAAACAACACTAACACCCTAACCACAAACAACACTAACCCCGTAAGAACAAACAACACTAACACCCTAACAACAAAAACCACTAAAGCCCAACAAGAAACAACCCTAAACCCCTAAATACAAACAACACTAACCCCATAACCACAAACAACACTAACACCCTAACAACAAAAACCACTAAACCTCAAAAAGAAACAACCCGAAACCCCTAAATAGAAACAACACTAATCACCTAACAACCCTAACCCCCAACAACAAACCCTAACCCCCAATAACAAACTACTCTAACCCACTAACAACAAACAACCCTAAGCCCCTAACAACAAAATACCCTAACTCTCTAACAAGAAACAACACTAACCCCCTAACAACAAAAAACACTAACCCCCTAACAACAAACACCACTAACCCCCTAACAACAATCCTAACAACCTAACAACAAACAACACTAACCCCCAAAAATAAACTACTCTAAACCCCTAACAACAAACAACCCTAACCCCCTAACAACAAACAATCCTAAACCCCTAACAACAAACAACCCTAACCTTCTAACAACAAACAACCCTAACCCCCTAACAAACAACAACACTAACCCCCTAACCACAAACAACACTAACACCCTAACAACAAAAACTACTAAACTCCAACAAGAAACAACCCTAAACCCCTAACAACAAACACTAACCCCCTAACAACAAACAACACTAAACCCCTAACAAGAAACTAACCTAACCCCGTAACAACAAAGAACCCTAACCTCCTAACAGCAAACAACCTTAAACCCCTAACAACAAACAACCCTAAACACCTAACAACAAACAACACTAACACCCTAACAACAAAAACCACTAAACCCCAAAAAGAAACAACACTAAACCCCTAACAACAAACACTGACCCCCTAACAACAAACAACACTAAACCCCTAACAAGAAACTAACCTAACCCTGTAACAACAAACAACCCTAACCTTCTAACAACAAACAACCCTAACCACCTAACAAACAACAACACTAACCACCTAATCACAAACAACACTAACACCCTAACAACAAAAACTACTAAACCCCAACAAGAAACAACCCTAAACCCCTAACAACAAACACTAACCCCCTAACAACAAACAACACTAAAACCCTAACAAGAAACTAACCTAACCCTGTAACAACAAACAACCCTAACCTCCTAACAACAAACAACCCTAACCCCCTAACAAACAACAACACTAACCCCCTAACCACAAACAACACTAACACCCTAACAACAAAAACTACTAAACCCAAACAAGGAACAATCCTAAACCCCTAACAACAAACACTAACCCCCTAACAGCAAACAATACTAAACCCCTAACAAGAAACTAACCTAACCCCGTAACAACAAACAACCCCAACCTCCTAAGAACAAACAACCTGAAACCCCTAACAACAAACAACCCTAAACCCCTAACAACAAACAATACTAACACCCTAACAACAAAAACCACTAAACCCCAACAAGAAACAGCACTAAACCCCTAAAAACAAACACTAACCCCCTAACAACAAACAACACTAAACCCTAACAAGAAACTAACCTAACCCTGTAACAACAAACAACCCTAACACCCTAACAAACAACAACACTAACCCCCTAACCACAAACAACACTAACACCCTAACAACAAAAACTACTAAACCCCAACAAGAAACAACCCTAAACCCCTAACAACAAACACTAACCCCCTAACAACAAACAACACTAAACCCTTAACAAGAAACTAACCTAACCCCATAACAACAAACAACCCTAACCTCCTAACAACAAACAACCTTAACCCCCTAACAACAAACAACCCTAAACCCCTAACAACAAACAACACTAACACCCTAACAACAAAAACCACTAAACCCCAACAAGAAATAACAGTAAACCCCTAACAACAAACACTAACCCCCTAACAACAAACAACACTAAACCCCTAACAAGAAAGTAACCTAACCCCGTAACAACAAACAACCCTAACCTCCTAACAACAAACAACCTTAAACCCCTAACAACAAACAACCCTAAACCCCTAACAACAAACAACACTAACACCCTAAAAACAAAAACCACTAAACCCCAACAAGAAACAACACTAAACCCCTAACAACAAACACTAACCCCCTAACAACTAACAACACTAAACCCCTAACAAGAAACTAACCTAACCCTGTAACAACAAACAACCCAAACCTCCTAACAACAAACAACCTTAACCCCCTAACAGCAAACAACCCTAAATCCCTAACAACAAACAATCCTAACCCCCTAACAACCAACAACGCTCACCCCCTAACAACAAACAACACTAACACCCTAACCACAAACAACACTAACCCCGTAAGAACAAAAAACACTAACCCCCTAACAACAAACAACACTAACACCCTAACAACAAAAACTACTAAACCCCAACAAGAAACAACCCTAAACCCCTAACAACAAACACTAACCCCCTAACAACAAACAACACTAAACACCTAACAAGAAACTAACCTAACCCCGTAACAACAAACAACCCTAACCTCCTAACAACAAACAACCTTAAACCCCTAACAACAAACAACCCTAAACCCCTAACAACAAACAACACTAAAACCCTAACAACAAAAACCACTAAACTCCAACAAGAAACAACACTGAACCCCTAACAACAAACACTAACCCCCTAACAACAAACAACACTAAACCCCTAACAAGAAACTAACCTAACCCTGTAACAACAAACAACCCTAACCTCCTAACAACAAACAACCTTAACCCCCTAACAGCAAACACCAATAAATCCCTAACAACATACAATCCTAAAACCCGAACAACCAACAACGCTCACCCCGAACCACAAACAATAACACCCTAACCACAAACAACACTAACCCCGTAAGAACAAACAACACTAACACCCTAACAACAAACAACACTAACCCCCTAACAAACAACAACACTAACCCCCTAACAACAAACAACACTAACACCCTAACAACAAAAAGTACTAAACCCCAACAAGAAACAACCCTAAACCCCTAAGAACAAACACTAACCCCATAACAACAAACAACCCTAACCTCCTAACAACAAACAACCTTAAACCCCTAACAACAAACAACTCTAACCTCCTAACAACAAACAACCTTAACCCCCTAACAACAAACAACCCTAAACCCCTAACAACAAACAATCCTAACCCCCTAACAACCAACGCTCACCCCCTAACCACAAACAACACTAACACCCTAACCACAAACAACACTAACCCCGTAAGAACAAACAACACTAACCCCCAACCACAAACAACACTAACACCCTAACAACAAAAACTACTAAACTCCAACAAGAAACAACCCTAAACCCCTAACAACAAACACTAACCCCCTAACAACAAACAACACTAAACCCCTAACAAGAAACTAACCTAACCCTGTAACAACAAACAACCCTAACCTCCTAACAACAAACAACCTTAAACCCCTAACAACAAACAACCCTAAACCCCTAACAACAAACAACACTAACACCCTAACAACAAAAACCACTAAACCCCAACAAGAAACAACGCTAAACCCCTAACAACAAACACTAACCCCCTAACAACAAACAACACTAAACCCCTAACAAGAAACTAACCTAACCCTGTAACAACAAACAACCCTAACCTCCTAACAACAAACAACCTTAAACCCCTAGCAACAAACAACCCTAAACCCCTAACAACAAACAACACTAACACCCTAACAAAAAAAACTACTAAACCCCAACAAGAAACAACCCTAAACCCCTAACAACAAACACTAACCCCCTAACAACAAACAACACTAAACCCCTAACAAGAAACTAACCTAACCCTGTAACAACAAACAACCCTAACCTCCTAACAACAAACAACCTTAAACCCCTAACAACAAACAACCCTAAACCCCTAACAACAAACAACATTAACACCCTAACAACACAAACCAGTAAACCCCAACAAGAAACAACACTAAACCCCTAACAACAAACACTAACCCCTAACAACAAACAACACTAAACCCCTAACAAGAAACTAACCTAACCCTGTAACAACAAACAACCCTAACCTCCTAACAACAAAAAACCTTTACCCCCTAACATCAAACAACACTAAACCCCTATCAACAAACAATCGTAACCCCCTAACAACCAACAACGCTCACCCCCTAACCACAAACAACACTAACACCCTAACCACAAACAACACTAACCCCGTAAGAACAAACAAAACTAACCCCCAACCACAAACAACACTGACACCCTAACAACAAAAACTACTAAACCCCAACAAGAAACAACCCTAAACCCCTAACAACAAACACTAACCCCCTAACAACAAACAACACTAAACCCCTAACAAGAAACTAACCTAACCCCGTAACAACAAACAACCCTAACCTCCTAACAACAAACAACCTTAAACCCCTAACAACAAAGAACCCTAAACCCCTAACAACAAACAACACTAACACCCTAACAACAAAAACCACTAAACCCCAACAAGAAACAACACTAAACCCCTAACAACAAACACTAACCCCCTAACAACAAACAACACTAAACCCCTAACAAGAAACTAACCTAACCCTGTAACAACAAACAACCCTAACCTCCTAACAACAAACAACCTTAACCCCCTAACAACAAACAACTCTAAACCCCTAACAACAAACAATCCTAACCCCCTAACAACCAACAACGCCCACCCCCTAACCACAAACAACACTAACACCCTAACCACAAACAACACTAACCCCGTAAGAACAAACAACACTAACCCCCTAAAAACAAACAACACTAACACCCTAACAACAAAAACTACTAAACCGCAACAAGAAACAACCCTAAACCCCTAACAACAAACACTAACCCCCTGACAACAAACAACACTAAACCACTAACAAGAAACTAACCTAACCCTGTAACAACAAACAACCCTAACCTTCTAACAACAAACAACCCTAACCACCTAACAAACAACAACACTAACCCCCTAACCACAAACAACACTAACACCCTAACAACAAAAACCACTAAACCCCAACAAGAAACAACCCTAAACCCCGAACAACAAACACTAACCCCCTAACAACAAACAACACTAAACCCCTAACAAGAAACTAACCTAACCCTGTAACAACAAACAACCCTAACCTCCTAACAACAAACAATCTTAACCCCCTAACAACAAACAACCCTAAACCCCTAACAACAAATATCCTAACCGCCTAACAACCAACAACGCTCACCCCCTAACCACAAACAACACTAACCCCCTAACCACAAACAACACTAACACCCTAACAACAAAAACCACTAAACCTCAAAAAGAAACAACCCGAAACCCCTAAATAGAAACAACACTAACCACCTAACAACAACCCTAACCCCCAACAACAAACAACCCTAACCCCCAATAACAAACTACTCTAACCCACTAACAACAAACAACCCTAAGCCCCTAACAACAAAGAAACCTAACTCTCTAACAAGAAACAACACTAACAACCTAACAACAAAAAACACTAACCCCCTAACAACAAACACCACTAACCCCCTAACAACAATCCTAACAACCTAACAACAAACAACACTAACCCCCTAAAAATAAACTACTCTAAACCCCTAACAACAAACAATCGTTACCCCCTAACAACAAACAACCCTAAACCCCTAACGACAAACAACCCTAACCTTCTAAGAACAAACAACCCTAACCCCCTAAAAAACAACAACAGTAACCCCCTAATCACAAACAACACTAACACCCTAACAACAAAAACTACTAAACCCCAACAAGAAACAACCCTAAACCCCTAACAACAAACACTAACCCCCTAACGACAAACAACACTAAACCCCTAACAAGAAACTAACCTAACCCCGTAACAACAAACAACCCTAACTTCCTAACAACAAACAACCTTAAACCCCTAACAACAAACAACCCTAAACCCCTAACAACAAACAACACTAACACCCTAACAACAAAAACCAATAAACCCCAACAAGAAACAACACTAAACCCCTAACAACAAACACTAACCCACTAACAACAAACAACACTAAACCCCTAACAAGAAACTAACCTAACCCTGTAACAACAAACAACCCTAACCTCCTAACAACAAACAACCTTAACCCCCTAACAGCAAACAACCCTAAATCCCTAACAACAAACAATCCTAACCCCCTAACAACCAACAACGCTCACCCCCTAACCACAAACAGCACTAACAACCTAACCACAAACAACACTAACCCCGTAAGAACAAACAACAGTAACCCCATAACAACAAACAACACTAACACCCTAACAACAAAAACTACTAAACCGCAACAAGAAACAACCCTAAACCCCTAACAAGAAACACTAACCCCCTAACAACAAACAACCCTAAACCCCTAACAACAAACAATCCTAACCCCCTAACAACCAACAACGCTGACCCCCTAACCACAAACAACACTAACACCCTAACCACAAACAACACTAACCCCGTAAGAACAAACAACACTAACACCCTAACAACAAAAACCACTAAAGCCCAACAAGAAACAACCCTAAACCCCTAAATACAAACAACACTAACCCCATAACCACAAACAACACTAACACCCTAACAACAAAAACCACTAAACCTCAAAAAGAAACAACCCGAAACCCCTAAATAGAAACAACACTAACCACCTAACAACCCTAACCCCCAACAACAAACCCTAACCCCCAATAACAAACTACTCTAACCCACTAACAACAAACAACCCTAAGCCCCTAACAACAAAATACCCTAACTCTCTAACAAGAAACAACACTAACCCCCTAACAACAAAAAACACTAACCCCCTAACAACAAACACCACTAACCCCCTAACAACAATCCTAACAACCTAACAACAAACAACACTAACCCCCAAAAATAAACTACTCTAAACCCCTAACAACAAACAACCCTAACCCCCTAACAACAAACAATCCTAAACCCCTAACAACAAACAACCCTAACCTTCTAACAACAAACAACCCTAACCCCCTAACAAACAACAACACTAACCCCCTAACCACAAACAACACTAACACCCTAACAACAAAAACTACTAAACTCCAACAAGAAACAACCCTAAACCCCTAACAACAAACACTAACCCCCTAACAACAAACAACACTAAACCCCTAACAAGAAACTAACCTAACCCCGTAACAACAAACAACCCTAACCTCCTAACAGCAAACAACCTTAAACCCCTAACAACAAACAACCCTAAACACCTAACAACAAACAACACTAACACCCTAACAACAAAAACCACTAAACCCCAAAAAGAAACAACACTAAACCCCTAACAACAAACACTGACCCCCTAACAACAAACAACACTAAACCCCTAACAAGAAACTAACCTAACCCTGTAACAACAAACAACCCTAACCTTCTAACAACAAACAACCCTAACCACCTAACAAACAACAACACTAACCACCTAATCACAAACAACACTAACACCCTAACAACAAAAACTACTAAACCCCAACAAGAAACAACCCTAAACCCCTAACAACAAACACTAACCCCCTAACAACAAACAACACTAAAACCCTAACAAGAAACTAACCTAACCCTGTAACAACAAACAACCCTAACCTCCTAACAACAAACAACCCTAACCCCCTAACAAACAACAACACTAACCCCCTAACCACAAACAACACTAACACCCTAACAACAAAAACTACTAAACCCAAACAAGGAACAATCCTAAACCCCTAACAACAAACACTAACCCCCTAACAGCAAACAATACTAAACCCCTAACAAGAAACTAACCTAACCCCGTAACAACAAACAACCCCAACCTCCTAAGAACAAACAACCTGAAACCCCTAACAACAAACAACCCTAAACCCCTAACAACAAACAATACTAACACCCTAACAACAAAAACCACTAAACCCCAACAAGAAACAGCACTAAACCCCTAAAAACAAACACTAACCCCCTAACAACAAACAACACTAAACCCTAACAAGAAACTAACCTAACCCTGTAACAACAAACAACCCTAACACCCTAACAAACAACAACACTAACCCCCTAACCACAAACAACACTAACACCCTAACAACAAAAACTACTAAACCCCAACAAGAAACAACCCTAAACCCCTAACAACAAACACTAACCCCCTAACAACAAACAACACTAAACCCTTAACAAGAAACTAACCTAACCCCATAACAACAAACAACCCTAACCTCCTAACAACAAACAACCTTAACCCCCTAACAACAAACAACCCTAAACCCCTAACAACAAACAACACTAACACCCTAACAACAAAAACCACTAAACCCCAACAAGAAATAACAGTAAACCCCTAACAACAAACACTAACCCCCTAACAACAAACAACACTAAACCCCTAACAAGAAAGTAACCTAACCCCGTAACAACAAACAACCCTAACCTCCTAACAACAAACAACCTTAACCCCCTAACAGCAAACACCAATAAATCCCTAACAACATACAATCCTAAAACCCGAACAACCAACAACGCTCACCCCGAACCACAAACAACAATAACACCCTAACCACAAACAACACTAACCCCGTAAGAACAAACAACACTAACACCCTAACAACAAACAACACTAACACCGTAACAACAAAAACTACTAAACCCCAACAAGAAACAACCCTAAACCCCTAAGAACAAACAGTAAACCCCTAAAAACAAACAACACTAAAGACCTAACAAGAAACTAACCTAACCCCGTAACAACAAACAACCCTAACCTCCTAACAACAAACAACCTTAAACCCCTAACAACAAACTACCCTAAACCCCTAACAACAAACAACACTAACACCCTAACAACAAAAACCACTAAACTCCAAAAAGAATCAACACTGAACCCCTAACAACAAACACTAACCCCCTAACAACAAACAACACTAAACCCCTAACAAGAAACTAACCTAACCCTGTAACAACAAACAACCCTAACCTCCTAACAACAAACAACCCTAACCCCCTAACAAACAAGAACACTAACCCCCTAACAACAAACAACACTAACACCCTAACAACAAAAAGTACTAAACCCCAACAAGAAACAACCCTAAACCCCTAAGAACAAACACTAACCCCCTAACAACAAACAACACTAAACCCCTAACAAGAAACTAACCTAACCCTGTAACAACAAACAACCCTAACCTCCTAACAACAAACAACCTTAAACCCCTAACAACAAACAACCCTAAACCCCTAACAACAAACAACATTAACACCCTAACAACACAAACCAGTAAACCCCAACAAGAAACAACACTAAACCCCTAACAACAAACACTAACCCCTAACAACAAACAACACTAAACCCCTAACAAGAAACTAACCTAACCCTGTAACAACAAACAACCCTAACCTCCTAACAACAAAAAACCTTTACCCCCTAACATCAAACAACACTAAACCCCTATCAACAAACAATCGTAACCCCCTAACAACCAACAACGCTCACCCCCTAACCACAAACAACACTAACACCCTAACCACAAACAACACTAACCCCGTAAGAACAAACAAAACTAACCCCCAACCACAAACAACACTGACACCCTAACAACAAAAACTACTAAACCCCAACAAGAAACAACCCTAAACCCCTAACAACAAACACTAACCCCCTAACAACAAACAACACTAAACCCCTAACAAGAAACTAACCTAACCCCGTAACAACAAACAACCCTAACCTCCTAACAACAAACAACCTTAAACCCCTAACAACAAACAACCCTAAACCCCTAACAACAAACAACACTAACACCCTAACAACAAAAACCACTAAACCCCAACAAGAAACAACACTAAACCCCTAACAACAAACACTAACCCCCTAACAACAAACAACACTAAACCCCTAACAAGAAACTAACCTAACCCTGTAACAACAAACAACCCTAACCTCCTAACAACAAACAACCTTAACCCCCTAACAACAAACAACTCTAAACCCCTAACAACAAACAATCCTAACCCCCTAACAACCAACAACGCCCACCCCCTAACCACAAACAACACTAACACCCTAACCACAAACAACACTAACCCCGTAAGAACAAACAACACTAACCCCCTAAAAACAAACAACACTAACACCCTAACAACAAAAACTACTAAACCGCAACAAGAAACAACCCTAAACCCCTAACAACAAACACTAACCCCCTGACAACAAACAACACTAAACCACTAACAAGAAACTAACCTAACCCTGTAACAACAAACAACCCTAACCTTCTAACAACAAACAACCCTAACCACCTAACAAACAACAACACTAACCCCCTAACCACAAACAACACTAACACCCTAACAACAAAAACCACTAAACCCCAACAAGAAACAACCCTAAACCCCTAACAACAAACACTAACCCCCTAACAACAAACAACACTAAACCCCTAACAAGAAACTAACCTAACCCTGTAACAACAAACAACCCTAACCTCCTAACAACAAACAATCTTAACCCCCTAACAACAAACAACCCTAAACCCCTAACAACAAATATCCTAACCGCCTAACAACCAACAACGCTCACCCCCTAACCACAAACAACACTAACCCCCTAACCACAAACAACACTAACACCCTAACAACAAAAACCACTAAACCTCAAAAAGAAACAACCCGAAACCCCTAAATAGAAACAACACTAACCACCTAACAACAACCCTAACCCCCAACAACAAACAACCCTAACCCCCAATAACAAACTACTCTAACCCACTAACAACAAACAACCCTAAGCCCCTAACAACAAAGAAACCTAACTCTCTAACAAGAAACAACACTAACAACCTAACAACAAAAAACACTAACCCCCTAACAACAAACACCACTAACCCCCTAACAACAATCCTAACAACCTAACAACAAACAACACTAACCCCCTAAAAATAAACTACTCTAAACCCCTAACAACAAACAATCGTAACCCCCTAACAACAAACAACCCTAAACCCCTAACGACAAACAACCCTAACCTTCTAAGAACAAACAACCCTAACCCCCTAAAAAACAACAACAGTAACCCCCTAATCACAAACAACACTAACACCCTAACAACAAAAACTACTAAACCCCAACAAGAAACAACCCTAAACCCCTAACAACAAACACTAACCCCCTAACGACAAACAACACTAAACCCCTAACAAGAAACTAACCTAACCCCGTAACGACAAACAACCCTAACTTCCTAACAACAAACAACCTTAAACCCCTAACAACAAACAACCCTAAACCCCTAACAACAAACAACACTAACACCCTAACAACAAAAACCAATAAACCCCAACAAGAAACAACACTAAACCCCTAACAACAAACACTAACCCACTAACAACAAACAACACTAAACCCCTAACAAGAAACTAACCTAACCCTGTAACAACAAACAACCCTAACCTCCTAACAACAAACAACCTTAACCCCCTAACAGCAAACAACCCTAAATCCCTAACAACAAACAATCCTAACCCCCTAACAACCAACAACGCTCACCCCCTAACCACAAACAGCACTAACAACCTAACCACAAACAACACTAACCCCGTAAGAACAAACAACAGTAACCCCATAACAACAAACAACACTAACACCCTAACAACAAAAACTACTAAACCGCAACAAGAAACAACCCTAAACCCCTAACAAGAAACACTAACCCCCTAACAACAAACAACCCTAAACCCCTAACAACAAACAATCCTAACCCCCTAACAACCAACAACGCTCACCCCCTAACCACAAACAACACTAACACCCTAACCACAAACAACACTAACCCCGTAAGAACAAACAACACTAACACCCTAACAACAAAAACCACTAAAGCCCAACAAGAAACAACCCTAAACCCCTAAATACAAACAACACAAACTCCATAACCACAAACAACACTAACACCCTAACAACAAAAACCACTAAACCTCAAAAAGAAACAACCCGAAACCCCTAAATAGAAACAACACTAACCACCTAACAACCCTAACCCCCAACAACAAACCCTAACCCCCAATAACAAATTACTCTAACCCACTAACAACAAACAACCCTAAGACCCTAACAACAAAATACCCTAACTCTCTAACAAGAAACAACACTAACCCCCTAACAACAAAAAACACTAACCCCCTAACAACAAACACCACTAACCCCCTAACAACAATCCTAACAACCTAACAACAAACAACACTAACCCCCAAAAATAAACTACTCTAAACCCCTAACAACAAACAACCCTAACCCCCTAACAACAAACAATCCTAAACCCCTAACAACAAACAACCCTAACCTTCTAACAACAAACAACCCTAACCCCCTAACAAACAACAACACTAACCCCCTAACCACAAACAACACTAACACCCTAACAACAAAAACTACTAAACTCCAACAAGAAACAACCCTAAACCCCTAACAACAAACACTAACCCCCTAACAACAAACAACACTAAACCCCTAACAAGAAACTAACCTAACCCCGTAACAACAAACAACCCTAACCTCCTAACAGCAAACAACCTTAAACCCCTAACAACAAACAACCCTAAACACCTAACAACAAACAACACTAACACCCTAACAACAAAAACCACTAAACCCCAAAAAGAAACAACACTAAACCCCTAACAACAAACACTAACCCCCTAACAACAAACAACACTAAACCCCTAACAAGAAACTAACCTGACCCTGTAACAACAAACAACCCTAACCTTCTAACAACAAACAACCCTAACCACCTAACAAACAACAACACTAACCACCTAATCACAAACAACACTAACACCCTAACAACAAAAACTACTAAACCCCAACAAGAAACAACCCTAAACCCCTAACAACAAACACTAACCCCCTAACAACAAACAACACTAAAACCCTAACAAGAAACTAACCTAACCCTGTAACAACAAACAACCCTAACCTCCTAACAACAAACAACCCTAACCCCCTAACTAACAACAACACTAACCCCCTAACCACAAACAACACTAACACCCTAACAACAAAAACTACTAAACCCAAACAAGGAACAATCCTAAACCCCTAACAACAAACACTAACCCCCTAACAGCAAGCAATACTAAACCCCTAACAAGAAACTAACCTAACCCCGTAACAACAAACAACCCTAACCTCCTAAGAACAAACAACCTGAAACCCCTAACAACAAACAACCCTAAACCCCTAACAACAAACAATACTAACACCCTAACAACAAAAACCACTAAACCCCAACAAGAAACAGCACTAAACCCCTAAAAACAAACACTAACCCCCTAACAACAAACAACACTAAACCCTAACAAGAAACTAACCTAACCCTGTAACAACAAACAACCCTAACACCCTAACAAACAACAACACTAACCCCCTAACCACAAACAACACTAACACCCTAACAACAAAAACTACTAAACCCCAACAAGAAACAACCCTAAACCCCTAACAACAAACACTAACCCCCTAACAACAAACAACACTAAACCCTTAACAAGAAACTAACCTAACCCCATAACAACAAACAACCCTAACCTCCTAACAACAAACAACCTTAACCCCCTAACAACAAACAACCCTAAACCCCTAACAACAAACAATCCTAACCCCCTAACAACCAACGCTCACCCCCTAACCACAAACAACACTAACACCCTAACCACAAACAACACTAACCCCGTAAGAACAAACAACACTAACCCCCAACCACAAACAACACTAACACCCTAACAACAAAAACTACTAAACCCCAACAAGAAACAACCCTAAACCCCTAACAACAAACACTAACCCCCTAACAACAAACAACACTAAACCCCTAACAAGAAACTAACCTAACCCTGTAACAACAAACAACCCTAACCTCCTAACAACAAACAACCTTAAACCCCTAACAACAAAAACCCTAAACCCCTAACAACAAACAACACTAACACCCTAACAACAAAAACCACTAAACCCCAACAAGAAACAACACTAAACCCCTAACAACAAACACTAACCCCCTAACAACAAACAACACTAAACCCCTAACAAGAAACTAACCTAACCCTGTAACAACAAACAACCCTAACCTCCTAACAACAAACAACCTTAAACCCCTACCAACAAACAACCCTAAACCCCTAACAACAAACAACACTAACACCCTAACAAAAAAAACTACTAAACCCCAACAAGAAACAACGCTAAACCCCTAACAACAAACACTAACCCCCTAACAACAACACTAAACCCCTAACAAGAAACTAACCTAACCCTGTAACAACAAACAACCCTAACCTCCTAACAACAAACAACCTTAAACCCCTAACAACAAACAACCCTAAACCCCTAACAACAAACAACATTAACACCCTAACAACACAAACCAGTAAACCCCAACAAGAAACAACACTAAACCCCTAACAACAAACACTAACCCCTAACAACAAACAACACTAAACCCCTAACAAGAAACTAACCTAACCCTGTAACAACAAACAACCCTAACCTCCTAACAACAAACAACCTTAACACCCTAACAACAAACAACCCTAAACCCCTAACAACAACCAATCCTAACCCCCTAACAACCAACAACGCTAATCCCCTAACCGCAATCAACACTAACACCCTAACCACAAACAACACTAACCCCGTAAGAACAAACAACACTAACCCCCTAACAACAAACAACACTAACACCCTAACAACAAAAACTACTAAACTCCAACAAGAAACAACCCTAAACCCCTAACAACAAACACTAAACCCCTAACAACAAACAACACTAAACCCCTAACAAGAAACTAACCTAACCCCGTAACAACAAACAACCCTAACCTCCTAACCACAAACAACCTTAAACCCCTAACAACAAACAACACTAACACCCTTACAACAAAAACCACTAAACCCCAACAAGAAACAACACTAAACCCCTAACAACAAACACTAACCCCCTAACAACAAACACTAAACCCCTATCAAGAATCTAACCTAACCCTGTAACAACAAACAGCCCTAACCTCCTAACAAGAAACAACCCTAACCCCCTAACAAACAACAACACTAAACCCCTAACCACAAACAACACTAACACCCTAACCACAAACAACACTAACACCCTAACAACAAAAACTACTAAACCCCAACAAGAAACAACCCTAAACCCCTAACAACAAACACTAACCCCCTAACAATAAACAACACTAAACCCCTAACAAGAAACTAACCTAACCCTGTAACAACAAACAACCCTAACCTCCTAACAACAAACAACCTTAACCCCCTAAACAACCAACAACACTAACCCCCTAACCACCAACAGCACTAATCCAGTAAAAACAAAAAAAATAACCCCCTAACAACAACCAACACTTATCCCCTAAAAACAAACAACACTAAGCCCCGACAAGAAAGAACCCAAATCCTCTAAGAACAAACAACTCTAAGCCCCTAACAACAAAAAACTCGGAACCCCTAACAACAAGCAACACTAACCCACTAACAACAAACAACCCTAAACCCCTAACAACAAACAACCCTTACCCCCTAACAACCAACAGCACTAACCCCCTAAGGAAAAACACTAACACCCTAACAACAAAACCCACTAAACCCCAACAAGAAACAACCCTAAACACCTAACAACAAACAACACTAACCCCTAACAACAAACAACACTAACATCCTAACAACAAAGATCCCTAACCCCCTAAAAACAAACAACACTAAGCCCCAACAACAAACAACACTAACCCTCTAACAACAACCCTAATCCCCTAACTACAAACAACACTAACCCACTAACAACAAAGAAAACTAACCACCTAAAAAACAACACAAACCCCAAACAACAAACAACTCTCACACCCTAACAACAAACAACACTAACCCCCTAACAACAACAACACTAACCCCCAAAAACGGACAACACTAACACCCTAACAACAAACACTACTAAACCCCAACTAGGAACAACCCTAACCCCCTAACAACAAACAACACTAACCCCCTAACAGAAAACAAACATAAACCCCTAACATCAAAAAACACTAACACCCTAACAACAAACAACCCTAACGCAGTAACAACAAACAATACTAACCCCCGAACAGCAAACAACCCTAAACCCTAAAAACCAGAAACACTAACCCACTAACAACAAACAACCCTAACCCACTAAGAACAAACAACCCTAACACCCTAACAACAAACAACCTTAAACCCCTAACAGCAAACAACCCTAAACCCCTAACAACAAACAATCCTAACCCCCTAACAACCAACAACACTCACCCCCTAACCACAAACAACACTAACACCCTAACCACAAACAACACTAACCGCGTAAGAACAAACCACACTAACCCCCTAACAACAAACAACACTAACACCCTAACAACAAAAACGACTAAAGCCGAACAAGAAACAACCCTAAACCCCTAAAGACAAACAACACTAACCCCCTAACAACAAAAAACACAAACGCCCTAACAACAAAAACTACTAAACCCCTCCAAGAAACACCCCTAAACCCCTAACAACAAACACTAACCCCCTAACAACAAACAACACTAAACCCCTAACAAGAAACTAACCTAACCCCGTAACAACAAACAACCCTAACCTCCTAACAACAAACAACCTTAAACCCCTAACAACAAACAACCCTAAACCCCTAACAACAAACAACACTAACACCCTAACAACAAAAAACACTAAACCCCAACAAGAAACAACACTAAACCCCTAACAACAAGCACTAACCCCCTAACAACAAACAACACTAAACCCCTAACAAGAAACTAACCTAACCCCGTAACAACAAACAACCCTAACCTCCTAACAACAAACAACCTTAAACCCCTAACAACAAACAACCCAAAACCCCTAACAACAAACAACACTAACACCCTAACAACAAAAAACACTAAACCCCAACAAGAAACAACACTAAACCCCTAACAACAAACACTAACCCCCTAACAACAAACAACACTAAGCCCCTAACAAGAAACTAAACTAACCCTGTAACAACAAACAACCCTAACCTCCTAACAACAAACAACCTTAAACCCCTAACAACAAACAACCCTAAACCCCTAACAACAAACAATTCTAACCTCCTAACAACAAACAACGCTCACCCCCTAACCACAAACAGCACTAACACCCTAACCACAAACAACACTAATCCCCTAAGGACAAACAACACTAACACCCTAACAACAAAAACTACTAAACCTCAACAAAAAACAACCCTAAACCCCTACCAACAAACACTAACCCCCTAACAACAAACAACACTAAACCCCTAACAAGAAATTAACCTAACCCCGTAACAACAAACAACCCTAACCTCCTAACAACAAACAACCTTAAACCCCTAACAACAAACAACCCTAAACCCCTAACAACAAACAACACTAACACCCTAACAACAAAAACCACTAAACCCCAACAAGAAACAACACTAAACGCCTAACAGCAAACACTAACCCCCTAACAACAAACAACACTAAACCCCTAACAAGAAACTAACCTAACCCTGTAACAACAAACAACCCTAACCTCCTAACAACAAACAACCTTAACCCCCTAACAAGAAACAACCCTAAACCCCTAACAACAATCCTAACACCCTAACAACCAACAATGCTCACCCCCTAACCACAAACAACACTAACACCCTAACCACAAACAACACTAACCCCGTAAGAACAAACAACACTAACCTCCTAACCACAAACAACACTAACACCCTAACAAAAAAAACTACTAAACCCCAACAAGAAACAACCCTAAACCCCTAACAACAAACACTAACCCCCTAACAACAAACAACACTAAACCCCTAACAAGAAACTAACCTAAACCCGTAACAACAAACCACCCTAATCTCCTAACAACAAACAACCTTAAACCCCTAACAACAAACAACCCTAAACCCCTAACAACAAACAACATTAACACCCTAACAACACAAACCAGTAAACCCCAACAAGAAACAACACTAAACCCCTAACAACAAACACTAACCCCTAACAACAAACAACACTAAACCCCTAACAAGAAACTAACCTAACCCTGTAACAACAAACAACCCTAACCTCCTAACAACAAAAAACCTTTACCCCCTAACATCAAACAACACTAAACCCCTATCAACAAACAATCGTAACCCCCTAACAACCAACAACGCTCACCCCCTAACCACAAACAACACTAACACCCTAACCACAAACAACACTAACCCCGTAAGAACAAACAACACTAACCCCCTAACCACAAACAACACTAACACTCTAACAACAAAAACTACTAAACCCCAACAAGAAACAACCCTAAACCCCGAACAACAAAAACTAACCCCCTAACAACAAACAACACTAAACCCCTAACAAGAAACTAACCTAACCCCGTAACAACAAACAACCCTAACCTCCTAACAACAAACAACCTTAAACCCCTAACAACAAACAACCCTAAATCCCTAACAAAAAACAACAATAACACCCTAACAACAAAAACCACTAAACCCCAACAAGAAACAACACTAAACACCTAACACCAAACACTAACCCCCTAACAACAAACAACACTAAACCCCTAACAAGAAACTAACCTAACCCTGTAAGAACAAACAACCCTAACCTCCTAACAACAAACAACCCTAACCCTCTAACAAACAACAACACTAACCCCCTAACGACAAACAACACTAAAACCCTAACAACAAAAACTACTAAACCCCAACAAGAAACAACCCTAAACCCCTAACAACAAACACTAACCCCCTAACAACAAACAACACTAAACCCCTAACTAGAAACTAACCTAACCCCGTAACAACAAACAACCCTAACCTCCTAACAACAAACAACCTTAAACCCCTAACAACAAACAAACCTAAACCCCTAACCACAAACAACACTAACACCCTAACAACAAAAACCACTAAACCCCAGCAAGAAACAACACTAAACCCCTAACAACAAACACTAACCCCCTAACAACAAACAACACTAAACCCCTAACAAGAAACTAACCTAACCCCGTAACAACAAACAACGCTAACCTCCTAAAAACAACCTTAAACCCCTAACAACAAACAACCCTAAACCCCTAACGATAAACAATCCTAACCCCCTAACAACCAACAACGCTCACCCCCTAACCACAAACAACCCTAACACCCTAACCACAAACAACACTAACCCCGTAAGAACAAACAACACTAACACCCTAACAACAAACAACACTAACACCCTAACAACAAAAACTACTAAACCCCAACAAGAAACAACCCAAACCCCTAACAACAAACACTAACCCCCTAACAACAAAAAACACTAAACCCCTAACAAGAAACTAACCTAACCCCGTAACAGCAAAAAACCCTAACCTCCTAAGAACAAACAACCTTAAACCCCTAACAACAAACAACCCTAAACCCCTAACAACAAACACTAACACCCTAACAACAAAAACCACTAAACCCCAACAAGAAACAACCCTAAACCCCTAACAACAAACAATCCTAACCCCCTAACAACCAACAACGCTCACCCCCTAACCACAAACAACACTAACCCCCTAACCACAAACAACACTAACACCCTACACAACAAAAACCACTAAACCTCAAAAACAAACAACCCGAAACCCCTAAATAGAAACAACACTAACCACCTAACAACAACCCTAACCCCCAACAACAAACAACCCTAACCCCCAATAACAAACTACTCTAACCCACTAACAACAAACAACCCTAAGCCCCTAACAACAAAGAACCCTAACTCTCTAACAAGAAACAACACTAACCCCCTAACAACAAAAAACACTAACCCCCTAACAACAAACACCACTAACCCCCTAACAACAATCCTAACAACCTAACAACAAACAACACTAACTCCCTAAAAATAAACTACTCTAAACCCCTAATAACAAACATCCCTAACCCGCTAAAAACAAACAACCTTAAACCCCTAACAACAAACAACCCTAAACCCCTAACAACAAACAACACTAACACCCTAACAACAAAAACCACTAAACCCCAACAAGAAACAACACTAAACGCCTAACAGCAAACACTAACCCCCTAACAACAAACAACACTAAACCCCTAACAAGAAACTAACCTAACCCTGTAACAACAAACAACCCTAACCTCCTAACAACAAACAACCTTAACCCCCTAACAAGAAACAACCCTAAACCCCTAACAACAATCCTAACAACCTAACAACCAACAATGCTCACCCCCTAACCACAAACAACACTAACACCCTAACCACAAACAACACTAACCCCGTAAGAACAAACAACACTAACCTCCTAACCACAAACAACACTAACACCCTAACAAAAAAAACTACTAAACCCCAACAAGAAACAACCCTAAACCCCTAACAACAAACACTAACCCCCTAACAACAAACAACACTAAACCCCTAACAAGAAACTAACCTAAACCCGTAACAACAAACCACCCTAATCTCCTAACAACAAACAACCTTAAACCCCTAACAACAAACAACCCTAAACCCCTAACAACAAACAACATTAACACCCTAACAACACAAACCAGTAAACCCCAACAAGAAACAACACTAAACCCCTAACAACAAACACTAACCCCTAACAACAAACAACACTAAACCCCTAACAAGAAACTAACCTAACCCTGTAACAACAAACAACCCTAACCTCCTAACAACAAAAAACCTTTACCCCCTAACATCAAACAACACTAAACCCCTATCAACAAACAATCGTAACCCCCTAACAACCAACAACGCTCACCCCCTAACCACAAACAACACTAACACCCTAACCACAAACAACACTAACCCCGTAAGAACAAACAACACTAACCCCCTAACCACAAACAACACTAACACTCTAACAACAAAAACTACTAAACCCCAACAAGAAACAACCCTAAACCCCGAACAACAAAAACTAACCCCCTAACAACAAACAACACTAAACCCCTAACAAGAAACTAACCTAACCCCGTAACAACAAACAACCCTAACCTCCTAACAACAAACAACCTTAAACCCCTAACAACAAACAACCCTAAATCCCTAACAAAAAACAACAATAACACCCTAACAACAAAAACCACTAAACCCCAACAAGAAACAACACTAAACACCTAACACCAAACACTAACCCCCTAACAACAAACAACACTAAACCCCTAACAAGAAACTAACCTAACCCTGTAAGAACAAACAACCCTAACCTCCTAACAACAAACAACCCTAACCCTCTAACAAACAACAACACTAACCCCCTAACGACAAACAACACTAACACCCTAACAACAAAAACTACTAAACCCCAACAAGAAACAACCCTAAACCCCTAACAACAAACACTAACCCCCTAACAACAAACAACACTAAACCCCTAACTAGAAACTAACCTAACCCCGTAACAACAAACAACCCTAACCTCCTAACAACAAACAACCTTAAACCCCTAACAACAAACAAACCTAAGCCCCTAACCACAAACAACACTAACACCCTAACAACAAAAACCACTAAACCCCAGCAAGAAACAACACTAAACCCCTAACAACAAACACTAACCCCCTAACAACAAACAACACTAAACCCCTAACAAGAAACTAACCTAACCCCGTAACAACAAACAACGCTAACCTCCTAAAAACAACCTTAAACCCCTAACAACAAACAACCCTAAACCCCTAACAATAAACAATCCTAACCCCCTAACAACCAACAACGCTCACCCCCTAACCACAAACAACCCTAACACCCTAACCACAAACAACACTAACCCCGTAAGAACAAACAACACTAACCCCCTAACAACAAACAACACTAACACCCTAACAACAAAAACTACTAAACCCCAACAAGAAACAACCCAAACCCCTAACAACAAACACTAACCCCCTAACAACAAAAAACACTAAACCCCTAACAAGAAACTAACCTAACCCCGTAACAGCAAAAAACCCTAACCTCCTAAGAACAAACAACCTTAAACCCCTAACAACAAACAACCCTAAACCCCTAACAACAAACACTAACACCCTAACAACAAAAACCACTAAACCCCAACAAGAAACAACCCTAAACCCCTAACAACAAACAATCCTAACCCCCTAACAACCAACAACGCTCACCCCCTAACCACAAACAACACTAACCCCCTAACCACAAACAACACTAACACCCTACACAACAAAAACCACTAAACCTCAAAAACAAACAACCCGAAACCCCTAAATAGAAACAACACTAACCACCTAACAACAACCCTAACCCCCAACAACAAACAACCCTAACCCCCAATAACAAACTACTCTAACCCACTAACAACAAACAACCCTAAGCCCCTAACAACAAAGAACCCTAACTCTCTAACAAGAAACAACACTAACCCCCTAACAACAAAAAACACTAACCCCCTAACAACAAACACCACTAACCCCCTAACAACAATCCTAACAACCTAACAACAAACAACACTAACTCCCTAAAAATAAACTACTCTAAACCCCTAACAACAAACATCCCTAACCCGCTAAAAACAAACAACCTTAAACCCCTAACAACAAACAACCCTAAACCCCTAACAACAAACAACACTAACACCCTAACAACAAAAACCACTAAACTCCAACAAGAAACAACACTGAACCCCTAACAACAAACACTAACCCCCTAACAACAAACAACACTAAACCCCTAACAAGAAACTAACCTAACCCTGTAACAACAAACAACCCTAACCTCCTAACAACAAACAACCTTAACCCCCTTACAGCAAACACCCCTAAATCCCTAACAACATACAATCCTAAAACTCGAACAACCAACAACGCTCACCCCCAACCACAAACAACAATAACACCCTAACCACAAACAACACTAACCCCGTAAGAACAAACAATACTAACACCCTAACAACAAACAACACTAACACCGTAACAACAAAAACTACTAAACCCAAACAAAAAACAACCCTAAACACCTAAGAACAAACACTAAACCCCTAAAAACAAACAACACTAAACCCCTAACAAGAAACTAACCTAACCCCGTAACAACAAACAACCTTAACCTCCTAACAACAAACAACCCTAAACCCCTAACAACAAACAACACTAACACCCTAACAACAAAAAACACTAAACCCCAACAAGAAACAACACTAAACCCCTAGCAACAAACACTAACCCCCTAACAACAAACAACACTAAACCCCTAACAAGAAACTAACCTAACCCCGTAACAACAAACAACCCTAACCTCCTAACAACAAACAACCTTAAACCCCTAACAACAAACAACCCTAAACCCCTAACAACAAACAACACTAACACCCTAACAACAAAAAACACTAAACCCCAACAAGAAACAACACTAAACCCCTGACAACAAACACTAACCCCCTAACAACAAACAACACTAAGCCCCTAACAAGAAACTAAACTAACCCTGTAACAACAAACAACCCTAACCTCCTAACAACAAACAACCCTAACCCCCTAACAAACAACAACACTAACCCCCTAACCACAAACAACACTAACACCCTAACAACAAAAACTACTAAACCCCAACAAGAAACAACCCTAAACCCCTAACAACAAACACTAACCCCCTAACAACAAACAACACTAAACCCCTAACAAGAAACTAACCTAACCCTGTAACAACAAACAACCCTAACCTCTTAACAACAAACAACCTTAACCCCCTAACAACCAACAACCCTAAACCCCTAACAACAAACAATCCTAACCCCCTAACAAGCAACAACGCTCACCCCCTAACCAGAATCAACACTAACACCATAACCACAACCAACACTAACCCCGTAAGAACAAAAAACACTAACCCCCTAACAACAAACAACACCAACACCCTAACAACAAAAACTACTAAACCCCTACAAGAAACAACCCTGAACCCCTAACAACAAACACTAACACCCTAACAACAAACAACACTAAACCCCTAACAAGAAACTAACCTAACCCCTTAACAACAAACAACCCTAACCTCCTAACAACAAACAACCTTAAACCCCTAACAACAAACAACCCTAAACCCCTAACAACAAACAACACTAACACCCTAACAACAAAAACAACTAAACTCTAACAGGAAACAACACTGAACCCCTAACAAAAAACACTAACCCCCTAAAAACAAACAACACTAAACCCCTAAAAAGAAACTAACCTAACCCTGTAACAACAAACAACTCTAACCTCCTAACAACAAACAACCTTAACCCCCTAACAAGAAACAATCCTAAACCCCTAACAACAAACAATCCTAATCCCCTAACAACCAACAACGCTCACCCCCTAACCACAAACAACACTAACACCCTAACCACAAACAACACTAAACCAGTAAGAACAAACAACACTAACCCCTAACCACAAACAACACTAACACCCTAACAAGAAAAACTACTAAGCCCCAACAAGAAAGAACCCTAAACCCCTAACAACAAAGACTGACCCCCTAACAACAAACAACACTAAACCCCTAACAAGAAACTAACCTAACCCCGTAACAACAAACTGCCCTAACTTCCTAACAACAAACAACCTTAAACCCCTAACAACAAACAACCCTAAACCCCTAACAACAAACAACATTAGCACCCTAACAACAAACAACACTAAACCCCTAACAAGAAACTAACCTAACCCTGTAACAACAAAGATTCCTAACCTCCTAACAACAAACAACCTTAACCCCCTAACAACAAACAACCCTAAACCCCTAACAACAATCCTAACACCCTAACAACCAACAATGCTCACCCCCTAACCACAAACAACACTAACACCCTAACCACAAACAACACTAACCCCGTAAGAACAAACAACACTAACCCCCTAACCACAAACAACACTAACACCCTAACAAAAAAAACTACTAAACCCCAACAAGAAACAACCCTAAACCCCTAACAACAAACACTAAACCCCTAACAACAAACAACACTAAACCCCTAACAAGAAACTAACCTAAACCCGTAACAACAAACCACCCTAATCTCCTAACAACAAACAACCTTAAACCCCTAACAACAAACAACCCTAAACCCGTAACAACAAACAACATTAACACCCTAACAACACAAACCAGTAAACCCCAACAAGAAACAACACTAAACCCCTAACAACAAACACTAACCCCTAACAACAAACAACACTAAACCCCTAACAAGAAACTAACCTAACCCTGTAACAACAAACAACCCTAACCTCCTAACAACAAAAAACCTTTACCCCCTAACATCAAACAACACTAAACCCCTATCAACAAACAATCGTAACACCCTAACAACCAACAACGCTCACCCCCTAACCACAAACAACACTAACACCCTAACCACAAACAACACTAACCCCGTAAGAACAAACAACACTAACCCCCTAACCACAAACAACACTAACACTCTAACAACAAAAACTACTAAACCCCAACAAGAAACAACCCTAAACCCCGAACAACAAAAACTAACCCCCTAACAACAAACAACACTAAACCCCTAACAAGAAACTAACCTAACCCCGTAACAACAAACAACCCTAACCTCCTAACAACAAACAACCTTAAACCCCTAACAACAAACAACCCTAAACCCCTAACAAAAAACAACAATAACACTCTAACAACAAAAACCACTAAACCCCAACAAGAAACAACACTAAACCCCTAACAACAAACACTAACCCCCTAACAACAAACAACACTAAACCCCTAACAAGAAACTAAACTAACCCTGTAACAACAAACAACCCTAACCTCCTAACAACAAACAACCTTAACCCCCTAACAACAAACAACACTAACACCCTAACAACAAAAACCACTAAACTCCAACAAGAAACAACACTGAACCCCTAACAACAAACACTAACCCCCTAACAACAAACAACACTAAACCCCTAACAAGAAACTAACCTAACCCTGTAAGAACAAACAACCCTAACCTCCTAACAACAAACAACCCTAACCCTCTAACAAACAACAACACTAACCCCCTAACCACAAACAACACTAACACCCTAACAACAAAAACTACTATACCCCAACAAGAAACAACCCTAAACCCCTAACAACAAACACTAACCCCCTAACAACAAACAACACTAAACCCCTAACTAGAAACTAACCTAACCCCGTAACAACAAACAACCCTAACCTCCTAACAACAAACAACCTTAAACCCCTAACAACAAACAAACCTAAACCCCTAACCACAAACAACACTAACACCCTAACAAGAAAAACCACTAAACCCCAGCAAGAAACAACACTAAACCCCTAACAACAAACACTAACCCCCTAACAACAAACAACACTAAACCCCTAACAAGAAACTAACCTAACCCCGTAACAACAAACAATGCTAACCTCCTAAAAACAAACAACCTTAAACCCCTAACAACAAACAACCCTAAACCCCTAACAATAAACAATCCTAATCCCCTAACAACCAACAACGCTCACCCCCTAACCACAAACAACCCTAACACCCTAACCACAAACAACACTAACCCTGTAAGAACAAACAACACTAACCCCCTAACAACAAACAACACTAACACCCTAACAACAAAAACTACTAAACCCCAACAAGAAACAACCCAAACCCCTAACAACAAACACTAACCCCCTAACAACAAAAAACACTAAACCCCTAACAAGAAACTAACCTAACCCCGTAACAACAAAAAACCCTAACCTCCTAAGAACAAACAACCTTAAACCCCTAACAACAAACAACCCTAAACCCCTAACAACAAACACTAACACCCTAACAACAAAAACCACTAAACCCCAACAAGAAACAACACTAAACCCATAACAACAAACACTAACCCCCTGACAACAAACAACACTAAACCCCTAACAAGAAACTAACCTAACCCTGTAACAACAAACAACCCTAACCTCCTAACAACAAACAATCTTAACCCCCTAACAAGAAACAATCCTAAACCCCGAACAACAAACAATACTAACCCCCTAACAACCAACAACGCTCACCCCCTAACCACAAACAACACTAACCCCGTAAAAACAAACAACACTAACCCCGTAACCACAAACAACACTAACACCCTAACCACAAACAACACTAACACCCTAACAACAAAAACTACTAAACCCCAACAAGAAACAACCCTAAACCCCTAACAACAAACACTAACCCCCTAACAATAAACAACACTAAACCCCTAACAAGAAACTAACCTAACCCTGTAACAACAAACAACCCTAACCTCCTAACAACAAACAACCTTAACCCCCTAAACAACCAACAACACTAACCCCCTAACCACCAACAGCACTAATCCAGTAAAAACAAAAAAAATAACCCCCTAACAACAACCAACACTTATCCCCTAAAAACAAACAACACTAACCCCCGACAAGAAAGAAAACAAATCCTCTAAGAACAAACAACTCTAAGCCCCTAACAACAAAAAACTCGGAACCCCTAACAACAAGCAACACTAACCCACTAACAACAAACAACCCTAAACCCCTAACAACAAACAACCCTTACCCCCTAACAACCAACAGCACTAACCCCCTAAGGAAAAACACTAACACCCTAACAACAAAACCCACTAAACCCCAACAAGAAACAACCCTAAACACCTAACAACAAACAACACTAACCCCTAACAACAAACAACACTAACATCCTAACAACAAAGATCCCTAACCCCCTAAAAACACACAACACTAAGCCCCAACAACAAACAACACTAACCCTCTAACAACAACCCTAATCCCCTAACTACAAACAACACTAACCCACTAACAACAAAGAAAACTAACCACCTAAAAAACAACACAAACCCCAAACAACAAACAACTCTCACACCCTAACAACAAACAACACTAACCCCCTAACAACAACAACAACACTAACCCCCAAAAACGGACAACACTAACACCCTAACAACAAACACTACTAAACCCCAACTAGGAACAACCCTAACCCCCTAACAACAAACAACACTAACCCCCTAACAGAAAACAAACATAAACCCCTAACATCAAAAAACACTAACACCCTAACAACAAACAACCCTAACGCCCTAACAACAAACAATACTAACCCCCGAACAGCAAACAACCCTAAACCCTAAAAACCAGAAACACTAACCCACTAACAACAAACAACCCTAACCCACTAAGAAGAAACAACCCTAACACCCTAACAACAAACAACCTTAAACCCCTAACAGCAAACAACCCTAAACCCCTAACAACAAACAATCCTAACCCCCTAACAACCAACAACACTCACCCCCTAACCACAAACAACACTAACACCCTAACCACAAACAACACTAACCGCGTAAGAACAAACCACACTAACCCCCTAACAACAAACAACACTAACACCCTAACAACAAAAACGACTAAAGCCGAACAAGAAACAACCCTAAACCCCTAAAGACAAACAACACTAACACCCTAACAACAAAAAACACAAACGCCCTAACAACAAAAACTACTAAACCCCACCAAGAAACACCCCTAAACCCCTAACAACAAACACTAACCCCCTAACAACAAACAACACTAAACCCCTAACAAGAAACTAACCTAACCCCGTAACAACAAACAACCCTAACCTCCTAACAACAAACAACCTTAAACCCCTAACAACAAACAACCCTAAACCCCTAACAACAAACAACACTAACACCCTAACAACAAAAAACACTAAACCCCAACAAGAAACAACACTAAACCCCTAACAACAAGCACTAACCCCCTAACAACAAACAACACTAAACCCCTAACAAGAAACTAACCTAACCCCGTAACAACAAACAACCCTAACCTCCTAACAACAAACAACCTTAAACCCCTAACAACAAACAACCCTAAACCCCTAACAACAAACAACACTAACACCCTAACAACAAAAAACACTAAACCCCAACAAGAAACAACACTAAACCCCTAACAACAAACACTAACCCCCTAACAACAAACAACACTAAGCCCCTAACAAGAAACTAAACTAACCCTGTAACAACAAACAACCCTAACCTCTTAACAACAAACAACCTTAACCCCCTAACAACAAACAACCCTAAACAACTAACAACAAACAATTCTAACCCCCTAACAACAAACAACGCTCACCCCCTAACCACAAACAGCACTAACACCCTAACCACAAACAACACTAATCCCCTAAGGACAAACAACACTAACACCCTAACAACAAAAACTACTAAACCCGAACAAAAAACAACCCTAAACCCCTACCAACAAACACTAACCCCCTAACAACAAACAACACTAAACCCCTAACAAGAAATTAACCTAACCCCGTAACAACAAACAACCCTAACCTCCTAACAACAAACAACCTTAAACCCCTAACAACAAACAACCCTAAACCCCTAACAACAAACAACACTAACACCCTAACAACAAAAACCACTAAACCCCAACAAGAAACAACACTAAACGCCTAACAGCAAACACTAACCCCCTAACAACAAACAACACTAAACCCCTAACAAGAAACTAACCTAACCCTGTAACAACAAACAACCCTAACCTCCTAACAACAAACAACCTTAACCCCCTAACAACAAACAACCCTAAACCCCTAACAACAATCCTAACACCCTAACAACCAACAATGCTCACCCCCTAACCACAAACAACACTAACACCCTAACCACAAACAACACTAACCCCGTAAGAACAAACAACACTAACCCCCTAACCACAAACAACACTAACACCCTAACAAAAAAAACTACTAAACCCCAACAAGAAACAACCCTAAACCCCTAACAACAAACACTAACCCCCTAACAACAAACAACACTAAACCCCTAACAAGAAACTAACCTAAACCCGTAACAACAAACCACCCTAATCTCCTAACAACAAACAACCTTAAACCCCTAACAACAAACAACCCTAAACCCCTAACAACAAACAACATTAACACCCTAACAACAAAAACCAGTAAACCCCAACAAGAAACAACACTAAACCCCTAACGACAAACACTAACCCCTAACAACAAACAACACTAAACCCCTAACAAGAAACTAACCTAACCCTGTAACAACAACCAAACCTAACCTCCTAACAACAAACAACCTTAACCCCCTAACGACAAACAGCCCTAAACCCCTAACAACAAACAATCCTAACCCCCTAACAACCAACAACGCACACCCCCTAACCACAAGCAACACTAACACCCTAAACACAAACAATACTAACCCCGTAAGAACAAACAACACTAACCCCCTAACCACAAACAACACTAACACCCTAACAACAAAAACTACTAAACCCCAACAAGAAACAACCCTAAACCCCTAACAACAAACACTAACCCCCTAACAACAAACAACACTAAACCCCTAACAAGAAACTAACCTAACCCTGTAACAACAAACAACCCTAACCTCCTAACAACAAAAAACCTTAAACCCCTAACAACAAACAACCCTAAACCCCTAACAACAAACAACATTAACACCCTAACAACAAAAACCACTAAACCCCAACAAGAAACAACACTAAACCCCTAACAACAAACACTAACCCCTAACAACAAACAACACTAAACCCCTAACAAGAAACAAACCTAACCCTGTAACAACAAACAACCCTAACCTCCTAACAACAAAAAACCTTTACCCGCTAACATCAAACAACCCTAAACCCCTATCAACAAACAATCGTAACCCCCTAACAACCAACAACGCTCACCCCCTAACCACAAACAACACTAACACCCTAACCACAAACAACACTAACCCCGTAAGAACAAACAACACTAACCCCCTAACCACAAACAACACTAACACTCTAACAACAAAAACTACTAAACCCCAACAAGAAACAACCCTAAACCCCGAACAACAAACACTAACCCCCTAACAACAAACAACACTAAACCCCTAACAAGAAACTAACCTAACCCCGTAACAACAAACAACCCTAACCTCCTAACAACAAACAACCTTAAACCCCTAACAACAAACAACCCTAAACCCCTAACCACAAACAACACTAACACCCTAACAACAAAAACCAATAAACCCCAACAAGAAACAACACTAAACCCCTAACAACAAACACTAACCCCCTAACAACAAACAACACTAAACCCCTAACAAGAAACTAACCTAACCCTGTAACAACAAACAACCCTAAACTCCTAACAACAAACAACCTTAACCCCCTAACAACAAACAACCCTAAACCCCTAACAGCAAACAATCCTAACCCCCTAACAACCAACAACGCTCACCCCCTAACCACAAACAACACTAACCCCCTAACCACAAACAACACTAACACCCTAACAACAAAAACCACTAAACCTCAAAAAGAAACAACCCGAAACCCCTAAATAGAAACAACACTAACCACCTAACAACAAACCTAACCCCCAACAACAAACAACCCTAACACCCAATAACAAACTACTCTAACCCACTAACAACAAACAACCCTAAGCCCCTAACAACAAAGAACCCTAACTCTCTAACAAGAAACAACACTAACCCCCTAACAACAAAAAACACTAACCCCCTAACAACAAACACCACTAACCCCCTAACAACAATCCTAACAACCTAACAACAAACAACACTAACCCCCTAAAAATAAACTACTCTAAACCCCTAACAACAAACAACCCTAACCCGCTAACAACAAACAACCCTAAACCCCTAACGACAAACAACCCTAACCTTCTAACAACAAACAACCCTAACCCCCTAAAAAACAACAACACTAACCCCCTAATCACAAACAACACTAACACCCTAACAACAAAAACTACTAAACCCTAACAAGAAACAACCCTAAACCCCTAACAACAAACACTAACCCCCTAACGACAAACAACACTAAACCCCGAACAAAAAACTAACCTAACCCCGTAACAACAAACTACCCTAACTTCCTAACAACAAACAACCTTAAACCCCTAACAACAAACAACCCTAAACCCCTAACAACAAACAACATTAGCACCCTAACAACAAAAACCAGTAAACCCCAACAAGAAACAACACTAAACCCCTAACAACAAACACTAACCCCCTAACAACAAACAACACTGAACCCCTAACAAGAAACTAACCTAACCCTGTAACAACAAACAACTCTAACCTCCTAACAACAAACAACCTTAACCCCCTAACAACAAACAACCCTAAACCCCTAACAACAAACAATCCTAACCCCCTAACAACCAACAACGCACACCCCCTAACCACAAACAACACTAACACCCTAAACACAAACAACACTAACCCCGTCAGAACAAACAACACTAACACCCTAACCACAAACAACACTAACACCCTAACAACAAAAACTACTAAACCCCAACAAGAAACAACCCTAAACCCCTAACAACAAACACTAACCCCCTAACAACAAACAACACTAAACCCCTAACAAGAAACTAAGCTAACCCCGTAACAACAAACAACCCTAACCTCCTAACAACAAACAACCTTAAACCCCTAACAGCAAACAACCCTAAACCCCTAATAACAAACAACACTAACACCCTAACAACAAAAACCACTAAACCGCAACAAGAAACAACACGAAACCCCTAACAACAAACACTAACCCCCTAACAACAAACAACACTAAACCCCTAACAAGAAACTAACCTAACCCTGTAACAACAAACAACCCTAACCTCCTAACAACAAACAACCTTAACCCCCTAACAACAAACAACCCTAAACCCCTAACAACAAACAATCCTAACCCCCTAACAACCAACAAAGCCCACCCCATAACCACAAACAACACTAACAACCTAACCACAAACAACACTAACCCCGTAAGAACAAACAACACTAACCCCCTAAAAACAAACAACACTAACACCCTAACAACAAAAACTGCTAAACTACAACAAGAAACAACCCTAAACACCTAACAACAAACACTAACCCCCTGACAACAAACAACACTAAACCACTAACAAGAAACTAACCTAACCCTGTAACAACGAACAACCCTAACCTTCTAACAACAAACAACCCTAACCTCCTAACAACAAACAACCTTAAACCTCTAACAACAAACAACCCTAAACCCCTAACAACAAACAACATTAACACCATAACAACAAAAACCAGTAAACCCCAACAAGAAATAACACTAAACCCCTAACAACAAACACTAACCCCTAACAACAAACAACACTAAACCCCTAACAAGAAACTAACCTAACCCTGTAACAACAAACAACCCTAACCTCCTAACAACAAACAACCTTAAACCCCTAACAATAAACAACCCTAAACCCCTAACAACAAACAACACTAACACCCTAACAACAAAAACCACTAAACCCCAAAAAGAAATAACAGTAAACCCCTAACAACAAACACTAACCCCCTAACAACAAACAACACTAAACCCCTAACAGGAAAGTAACCTAACCCCGTAACAACAAACAACCCTAACCTCCTAACAACAAACAACCCTAACCTCCTAACAACAAACAACCTTAAACCCCTAACAACAAACAACCCTGAACCCCTGACAACAAACAACACTAACACCCTAAAAACAAAAACCACTAAACCCCAACAAGAAACAACACTAAACCCCTAACAACAAGCACTAACACCCTAACAACAAAGAATAATAAACCCCTAACAAGAAACTAACCTAACCCTGTAACAACAAACAACCCAAACCTCCTAACAACAAACAACCTTAACCCCCTAACAGCAAACAACCCTAAATCCCTAACAACAAACAATCCTAACCCCCTAACAACCAACAACGCTCACCCCCTAACCACAAACAACACTAACACCCTAACCACAAACAACACTAACCCCGTAAGAACAAACAACACTAACCCCCTAACCACAAACAACACTAACACCCTAACAACAAAAACTACTAAACCCCAACAAGAAACAACCCTAAACCCCTAACAACAAACACTAACCCCCTAACAACAAACAACACTAAACACCTAACAAGAAACTAACCTGACCCCGTAACAACAAACAACCCTAACCTCCTAACAACAAACAACCTTAAACCCCTAACAACAAACAACCCTAAACCCCTAACAACAAACAACACTAACACCCTAACAACAAAAACCACTAAACTCCAACAAGAAACAACGCTGAACCCCTAACAACAAACACTAACCCCCTAACAACAAACAACACTAAACCCCTAACAAGAAACTAACCTAACCCTGTAACAACAAACAACCCTAACCTCCTAACAACAAACAACCTTAACCCCCTAACAGCAAACACCCCTAAATCCCTAACAACATACAATCCTAAAACTCGAACAACCAACAACGCTCACCCCCAACCACAAACAACAATAACACCCTAACCACAAACAACACTAACCCCGTAAGAACAAACAACACTAACACCCTAACAACAAACAACACTAACACCGTAACAACAAAAACTACTAAACCCAAACAAAAAACAACCCTAAACCCCTAAGAACAAACACTAAACCCCTAAAAACAAACAACACTAAACCCTTAACAAGAAACTAACCTAACCCTGTAACAACAAACAACCCTAACCTCCTAACAACAAACAACCCTAACCCCCTAACAAACAACAACACTAACCCCCTAACAACAAACAACACTAACACCCTAACAACAAAAACTACTAAACCCCAACAAGAAACAACCCTAAACCCCTAACAACAAACACTAACCCCCTAACAACAAACAACACTAAACCCCTAACAAGAAACTAACCTAACCCTGTAACAACAAACAACCCTAACCTCTTAACAACAAACAACCTTAACCCCCTAACAACCAACAACCCTAAACCCCTAACAACAAACAATCCTAACCCCCTAACAAGCAACAACGCTCACCCATAACCAGAATCAACACTAACACCCTAACCACAACCAACACTAACCCCGTAAGAACAAAAAACACTAACCCCCTAACAACAAACAACACCAACACCCTAACAACAAAAACTACTAAACCCCTACAAGAAACAACCCTGAACCCCTAACAACAAACACTAACACCCTAACAACAAACAACACTAAACACCTAACAAGAAACTAACCTAACCCCGTAACAACAAACAACCCTAACCTCCTAACAACAAACAACCTTAAACCCCTAACAACAAACAACCCTAAACCCCTAACAACAAACAACACTAACACCCTAACAACAAAAACCACTAAACTCTAACAGGAAACAACACTGAACCCCTAACAAAAAACACTAACCCCCTAAAAACAAACAACACTAAACCCCTAAAAAGAAACTAACCTAACCCTGTAACAACAAACAACTCTAACCTCCTAACAACAAACAACCTTAACCCCCTAACAAGAAACAATCCTAAACCCCTAACAACAAACAATCCTAACCCCCTAACAACCAACAACGCTCACCCCCTAACCACAAACAACACTAACACCCTAACCACAAACAACACTAACCCCGGAAGAACAAACAACACTAACCCCTAACCACAAACAACACTAACACCCTAACAACAAAAACTACTAAGCCCCAACAAGAAAGAACCCTAAACCCCTAACAACAAAGACTGACCCCCTAACAACAAACAACACTAAACCCCTAACAAGAAACTAACCTAACCCCGTAACAACAAACAACCCTAACCTCCTAACAACAAACAACCTTAAACCCCTAACAACAAACAACCCTAAATCCCTAACAACAAACAACACTAACACCCTAACAACAAAAACCACTAAACCCCAAAAAGAAAAAACACTAAACCCCTAACAACAAACACTAACCCCCTAACAACAAACAACACTAAACCCCTAACAAGAAACTAACCTAACCCTGTAACAACAAACAACTCTAACCTCCTAACAACAAACAACCTTAAACCCCCAACAACAAACAACCCTAAACCCCTAACAACAAACAACACTAACACCCTAACAACAAAAACCACTAAACCCTAACAAGAAACAACACTAAACCCCTAACAACAAACACTAAAACCCTAACAACAAACAACACTAAACCCCTAACAAGAAACTAACCTAACCCTGTAACAACAAACAACCCTAAACTCCTAACAACAAACAACCTTAACCCCCTAACAACAAACAACACTAACACCCTAACAACAAAAACCACTAAAAAGCAACAAGAAACAACACGAAACCCCTAACAACAAACACTAACCCCCTAACAACAAACAACACTAAACCCCTAACAAGAAACTAACCTAACCCTGTAACAACAAACAACTCTAACCTCCTAACAACAAACAACCTTAACCCCCTAACAACAAACAACCCTAAACCCCTAACAACAAACAATCCTAACCCCCTAACAACCAACAAAGCCCACCCCATAACCACAAACAACACTAACAACCTAACCACAAACAACACTAACCCCGTAAGAACAAACAACACTAACCCCCTAAAAACAAACAACACTAACACCCTAACAACAAAAACTGCTAAACTACAACAAGAAACAACCCTAAACACCTAACAACAAACACTAACCCCCTGACAACAAACAACACTAAACCACTAACAAGAAACTAACCTAACCCTGTAACAACGAACAACCCTAACCTTCTAACAACAAACAACCCTAACCTCCTAACAACAAACAACCTTAAACCTCTAACAACAAACAACCCTAAACCCCTAACAACAAACAACATTAACACCATAACAACAAAAACCAGTAAACCCCAACAAGAAATAACACTAAACCCCTAACAACAAACACTAACCCCTAACAACAAACAACACTAAACCCCTAACAAGAAACTAACCTAACCCTGTAACAACAAACAACCCTAACCTCCTAACAACAAACAACCTTAAACCCCTAACAATAAACAACCCTAAACCCCTAACAACAAACAACACTAACACCCTAACAACAAAAACCACTAAACCCCAAAAAGAAATAACAGTAAACCCCTAACAACAAACACTAACCCCCTAACAACAAACAACACTAAACCCCTAACAGGAAAGTAACCTAACCCCGTAACAACAAACAACCCTAACCTCCTAACAACAAACAACCCTAACCTCCTAACAACAAACAACCTTAAACCCCTAACAACAAACAACCCTGAACCCCTGACAACAAACAACACTAACACCCTAAAAACAAAAACCACTAAACCCCAACAAGAAACAACACTAAACCCCTAACAACAAGCACTAACACCCTAACAACAAAGAATAATAAACCCCTAACAAGAAACTAACCTAACCCTGTAACAACAAACAACCCAAACCTCCTAACAACAAACAACCTTAACCCCCTAACAGCAAACAACCCTAAATCCCTAACAACAAACAATCCTAACCCCCTAACAACCAACAACGCTCACCCCCTAACCACAAACAACACTAACACCCTAACCACAAACAACACTAACCCCGTAAGAACAAACAACACTAACCCCCTAACCACAAACAACACTAACACCCTAACAACAAAAACTACTAAACCCCAACAAGAAACAACCCTAAACCCCTAACAACAAACACTAACCCCCTAACAACAAACAACACTAAACACCTAACAAGAAACTAACCTGACCCCGTAACAACAAACAACCCTAACCTCCTAACAACAAACAACCTTAAACCCCTAACAACAAACAACCCTAAACCCCTAACAACAACCAACACTAACACCCTAACAACAAAAACCACTAAACTCCAACAAGAAACAACACTGAACCCCTAACAACAAACACTAAACCCCTAACAACAAACAACACTAAACCCCTAACAAGAAACTAACCTAACCCTGTAACAACAAACAACCCTAACCTCCTAACAACAAACAACCTTAACCCCCTAACAGCAAACACCCCTAAATCCCTAACAACATACAATCCTAAAACTCGAACAACCAACAACGCTCACCCCCAACCACAAACAACAATAACACCCTAACCACAAACAACACTAACCCCGTAAGAACAAACAACACTAACACCCTAACAACAAACAACACTAACACCGTAACAACAAAAACTACTAAACCCAAACAAAAAACAACCCTAAACCCCTAAGAACAAACACTAAACCCCTAAAAACAAACAACACTAAACCCCTAACAAGAAACTAACCTAACCCTGTAACAACAAACAACCCTAACCTCCTAACAACAAACAACCCTAACCCCCTAACAAACAACAACACTAACCCCCTAACAACAAACAACACTAACACCCTAACAACAAAAACTACTAAACCCCAACAAGAAACAACCCTAAACCCCTAACAACAAACACTAACCCCCTAACAACAAACAACACTAAACCCCTAACAAGAAACTAACCTAACCCTGTAACAACAAACAACCCTAACCTCTTAACAACAAACAACCTTAACCCCCTAACAACCAACAACCCTAAACCCCTAACAACAAACAATCCTAACCCCCTAACAAGCAACAACGCTCACCCCTAACCAGAATCAACACTAACACCCTAACCACAACCAACACTAACCCCGTAAGAACAAAAAACACTAACCCCCTAACAACAAACAACACCAACACCCTAACAACAAAAACTACTAAACCCCTACAAGAAACAACCCTGAACCCCTAACAACAAACACTAACACCCTAACAACAAACAACACTAAACACCTAACAAGAAACTAACCTAACCCCGTAACAACAAACAACCCTAACCTCCTAACAACAAACAACCTTAAACCCCTAACAACAAACAACCCTAAACCCCTAACAACAAACAACACTAACACCCTAACAACAAAAACCACTAAACTCTAACAGGAAACAACACTGAACCCCTAACAAAAAACACTAACCCCCTAAAAACAAACAACACTAAACCCCTAAAAAGAAACTAACCTAACCCTGTAACAACAAACAACTCTAACCTCCTAACAACAAACAACCTTAACCCCCTAACAAGAAACAATCCTAAACCCCTAACAACAAACAATCCTAACCCCCTAACAACCAACAACGCTCACCCCCTAACCACAAACAACACTAACACCCTAACCACAAACAACACTAACCCCGTAAGAACAAACAACACTAACCCCTAACCACAAACAACACTAACACCCTAACAACAAAAACTACTAAGCCCCAACAAGAAAGAACCCTAAACCCCTAACAACAAAGACTGACCCCCTAACAACAAACAACACTAAACCCCTAACAAGAAACTAACCTAACCCCGTAACAACAAACAACCCTAACCTCCTAACAACAAACAACCTTAAACCCCTAACAACAAACAACCCTAAATCCCTAACAACAAACAACACTAACACCCTAACAACAAAAACCACTAAACCCCAAAAAGAAAAAACACTAAACCCCTAACAACAAACACTAACCCCCTAACAACAAACAACACTAAACCCCTAACAAGAAACTAACCTAACCCTGTAACAACAAACAACTCTAACCTCCTAACAACAAACAACCTTAAACCCCCAACAACAAACAACCCTAAACCCCTAACAACAAACAACACTAACACCCTAACAACAAAAACCACTAAACCCTAACAAGAAACAACACTAAACCCCTAACAACAAACACTAAAACCCTAACAACAAACAACACTAAACCCCTAACAAGAAACTAACCTGACCCTGTAACAACAAACAACCCTAACCTCCTAACAACAAACAACCTTAACCCCCTAACAACAAACAACCCTAAACCCCTAACAACAAACAATCCTAACCCCCTAAAAAGCAACAACGCTCACCCCCTAACCAGAATCAACACTAACACCCTAACCACAAACAACAGTAACACCGTAAGAACAAAAAACACTAACCCCCTAACAACAAACAACACCAACACCCTAACAACAAAAACCACTAAACTCTAACAGGAAACAACACTGAACCCCTAACAAAAAACACTAACCCCCTAAAAACAAACAACACTAAACCCCTAAAAAGAAACTAACCTAACCCTGTAACAAGAAACAACTCTAACCTCCTAACAACAAACAACCTTAACCCCCTAACAAGAAACAATCCTAAACCCCTAACAACAAACAATCCTAACCCCCTAACAACCAACAACGCTCACCCCCTAACCACAAACAACACTAACACCCTAACCACAAACAACACTAACCCCGTAAGAACAAACAACACTAACCCCCTAACAACAAACAACACCAACACCCTAACAACAAAAACTACTAAACCCCAACAAGAAACAACCCTGAACCCCTAACAACAAACACTAACCCCTAACAACAAACAACACTAAACCCCTAACAAGAAACTAACCTAACCCCGTAACAACAAACAACCCTAACCTCCTAACAACAAACAACCTTAAACCCCTAACAACAAACAACCCTAAACCCCTAACAACAAACAACACTAACACCCTAACAACAAAAACCACTAAACTCTAACAGGAAACAACACTGAACCCCTAACAAAAAACACTAACCCCCTAACAACAAAGAACACTAAACCCCTAAAAAGAAACTAACCTAACCCTGTAACAACAATCAACCCTAACCTCCTAACAACAAACAACCTTAACCCCCTAACAAGAAACAATCCTAAACCCCTAACAACAAACAATCCTAACCCACTAACAACCAACAACGCTCACCACCTAACCACAAACAGCACTAATACCATAACCACAAACAAAACTAACCCCGTAACAACAAACAACACTAACCCCCTAACCACAAACAACACTAAAACCCTAACCACAAACAACACTAACCCCGTAAGAACAAACAACACTAACCCCGTAACCACAAACAACACTAACACCCTAACAACAAAAACTACTAAGCCCCAACAAGAAAGAACCCTAAACCCCTAACAACAAACACTGACCCCCTACCAACAAACAACAATAAACCCCTAACAAGAAACTAACCTAACCCCGTAACAACAAACAACCCTAACCTCCTAACAACAAACAACCTTAAACCCCTAACGACAAACAACCCTAAACCCCTAACAACAAACAACACTAACACCCTAACAACAAAAACCACTAAACCCCAACAAGGAACAACACTAAACCCCTAACAACAAACACTAACCCCCTAACAACAAACAACACTAAACCCCTAACAAGAAACTAACCTAACCCCGTAACAACAAACAACCCTAACCTCCTAACAACAAACAACCTTAAACCCCTAACAACAAACAACCCGAAACCCCTAACAACAAACAACACTAACACTCTAACAACAAAAACCACTATACCCCAACAAGAAACAACACTAAACCCCTAACCACAAACACTAACCCCCTAACAACAAACAACACTAAACCCCTAACAAGAAACTAACCTAACCCTGTAACAACAAACAACCCTAACCTCCGAACAACAAACAACCCTAACCCCCTAACAAACAACAGCACTAACCCCCTAACCACAAACAACACTAACACCCTAACAACAAAAACTACTAAACCCCAACAAGAAACAACCCTAAACCCCTAACAACAAACACTAACCCCCTAACAACAAACAACACTAAACCCCTAACAAGAAACTAAACTAACCCCGTAACAACAAACAACCCTAAGCTCTTAACAACAAACAACCTTAACAACCTAACACCAAACAACCCTAAACCCCTATCAACAAACAATCCTAACCCCCTAACAACCAACAACGCTCACCCCCTAACCACAAACAGCACTAACACCCTAACCACAAACAACACTAACCCCCTAACAACAAACAACACTAACACCCTAACAACAAAAACTGCTAAACCCCAACAAGAAACAACCCAAACCCCTAACAACAAACACTAACCCCCTAACAACAAAAAACACTAAACCCCTAACAAGAAACTAACCTAACCCCGTAACAACAAAAAACTCTAACCTCCTAAGAACAAACAACCTTAAACCCCTAACAACAAACAACCCTAAACCCCTAACAACAAACACTAACACCCTAACAACAAAAACCACTAAACCCCAAAAAGAAACAACACTAAACCCCTAACAACAAACACTAACCCCCTAACAACAAACAACACTAAACCCCTAACAAGAAACTAACCTAACCCTGCAACAACAAACAACCCTAACCTCCTAACAACAAACAACCTTAACCCCCTAACAACAAACAACCCTGAACCCCTAACAACAAACAATCCTAACCCTCTAACAACCAACAACGCTCACCCCCTAACCGCAAGCAACACTAACACCCTAACCACAAACAACACTAACCCCGTAAGAACAAACAACACTAACCCCCTAACAACAAACAACACTAACACCCTAACAACAAACAACACTAAACCCCTAACAAACAACAACACTAAACCCCTAACCACAAACAACACTAACACCCTAACAACAAAAACTACTGAACCCCAACAAGAAACAACCCTAAACCCCTAACAACAAACACTAACACCCCAACAACAAACAACACTAAACCCCTAACAAGAAACTAACCTAACCCCGTAACAACAAACAACCCTAACCACCTAACAACAAACAACGTTAAACCCCTAACAACAAACAACCCTAAACCCCTAACAACAAACAACACTAACACCCTAACAACAAAAACCACTAAACCCCAACAAGAAACAACACTAAACCCCTAACAGCAAACACTAACCCCCTAACAACAAACAACACTAAACCCCTAACAACAAACTAACCTAACCCTGTAACAACAAACAACCCTAACCTCCTAACAACAAACAACCTTAACCCCCTAACAACAAACAACCCTAAACCCCTAACAACAAACAATCCTAACACCCTAACAACCAACAATGCTCACCCCCTAACCACAAACAACACTAACACCCTAACAACAAACAACACTAACCCCGTAAGAACAAACAACACTAACCCCCTAACCACAAACAACACTAACACCCTAACAAAAAAAACTACTAAACCCCAACAAGAAACAACCCTAAACCTCTAACAACAAACACTAAACCCTAACAACAAACAACACTAAACCCCTAACAAGAAACTAACCTAAACCCGTAACAACAAACCACCCTAATCTCCTAACAACAAACAACCTTAAACCCCTAACAACAAACAACCCTAAACCCCTAACAACAAACAACATTAACACCCTAACAACAAAAACCAGTAAACCCCAACAAGAAACAACACTTAACCCCTAACGACAAACACTAACCCCTAACAACAAACAACACTAAACCCCTAACAAGAAACTAACCTAACCCTGTAACAACAAACAACCCTAACCTCCTAACAACAAACAACCTTAACCCCCTAACAACAAACAGCCCTTAACCCCTAACAACAAACAATCCTAACCCCCTAACAACCAACAACGCACACCCCCTAACCACAAGCAACACTAACACCCTAAACACAAACAATACTAACCCCGTAAGAACAAACAACACTAACCCCCTAACCACAAACAACACTAACACCCTAACAACAAAAACTACTAAACCCCAACAAGAAACAACCGTAAACCCCTAACAGCAAACACTAACCCCCTAACAACAAACAACACTAAACCCCTAACTAGAAACTAACCTAACCCAGTAACAACAAACAACCCTAACCTCCTAACAACAAACAACCTTAAACCCCTAACAACAAACAACCCTAAACCCCTAACAACAAACAACACTAACCCCCTAACAACAAACAACCCTAAGACTCTAACAACAAACAAACCTCCCTCCCAAAAACCAACAACCCAAAACCCCTAACAACCAACAGTAACCCCCTAACAACAAACAACCCTAACCCCATAACAACAACCCTAGACCCCTAACAACCAACAACACTAACCCCCTAACCACAAACAACACTAACCCCCTAACAACAAACAACACTAACCCTCTAACAACAAACAATCCTAACCCCCTAACAACAAACAACACTAACCCCCTAACAACAAACAACCCTAACCCACTAACAGCAAACAAAACTAACGCCCTAACAAACAACACTAACCGCCGACCAGAAACAACACTAACCCCCTAACAAAAAACAACCCTAACTGCCTAACAACAAACAACCCTAACCCACTAACAACAAACAACCCTAACACCCTAACAACAAACAACACTAACCCCCTAACAACAAACAACCCTGAACCCCTAACAACAAACAACACTTTCCCCCGAACAACAAACAACCCTAACCCCCTAACAAAAAACCTAACCCCCAAACAACAAACAACCCTAACCCCCTCACGAAAACAACCCTAACCCCCTAATAAATAACCCTAAGCCCCTAACAAACACAACTCTAAACCCCGAAAAATACAATCGTAACCCCGTAACAAACACAACCCTAACCCCCTAACAAAGCCTAGCAATAACTTAAACCTGACCATAAGCATAACCCCAAACCCTAGCACTAACTCTAACTCTAAACCTAACACTAACCTAGCCCTGCCCTTTACCGTAAACCCAGCCTTAACCCTAACCTTAACCCTACCAGAACCCTAACTCTATACCTAACCCGAACACTAACCTTGACCCTACTCTAACTTTAACTCTAACGTGACTATTAACTGAAACATCACCCTAACCCTAAGCCTAAATCTAACTCGAGCCCTAACCATAACAATTACCCTAAACCCTCGCCTTAACTGTAAACCTAACCCTAAGCCTCACCCTAATCCTTAACCGTATCCCCAACCCTAAACCTAACGCTATCCCCAAACTTATCCCTAACCCTAACCCTAATACGAACAGTAACCCAAATCTAACCCTAACCCTAATGTTAAACCTAAACTTAAATCTACCCTAACCATAAACCTAACCCTAACACCCTAAACCTAACGTCTAACACCGTCTATAATCCTAACCCTTATCATAACCCTCACCCTTAACCTAAACTTCACACTAACCCTAAACCTAACCTAACGCTGACCCTAGACATAACGCCTAACCCTAACCGAACCCTAAACCTATCCTTAACACTAACCTGAACACAAACCCAAACCCTAGCCCTCACCATAAAAATAACCCTCACCCTATCCTGAACTTCATCCAAACACTAACCATAACCTTAACCCTAAACCTAAAGCTAACCCAAACCCTAACCTTAAACCTAACTCTAAGAATAACGCTAGTCCATCTGCAACCCTAAACTGAACACTTACAATAGCCCTGAACCTAACCCTAAAATAATCCTAATCCTAACCCTAGACCTAATCCTAACCCTACCCCTAACCTTTACCCTAAATAGAACACTAAGTCTAACCCTCAACATGGACCTAAACCTAATTCTTACCCTACACCTAACCCTAATCCTAAACCAAACCCTAACTCTGACTATAACCCTAATCATAACAATTACCCTAAACCCTCACCTTAACTGTAAAACTAACCGTAACCCTCACCCTAAATCCTAACCGTATCCCACAACCCTAACCCTAATGCTATCCCTAACCCTAACCCTAACATTAACCTGAAACCCCTGAGCCCTAATGATAAACCTAACCCTAACACAAACCCTAACCCTAACACCAAAGCCTAGCAAAAACCTTAACCCTAACTCTAACACTAACCCGAAACCGAATCATGAACCTAACCCTAAGCCTAAACCAAACCTAACCATGACCAGAACCGCAAGGCCTAACCGGAACCCTCACCCAAACCCTAACCCTAAACTACACCTCTAACCCCTAACGCCTTATCATAACGATAATCCTAACCCTAACCAACCCTAACCCTAAAACTCACCCTCACCCCAACCACAAAGCCTAACACAACCGTGACTCTAACCCTAAACGTAACACTAAACTTAACCCTAACCTTAAATCTAACCCTAACCCTAAAACTGAACACAACTCCTGAACGTAACCCTAACCCTGAACATAACCTTAACACTAACCTGAAAACAAGCCCAAACCTTAGCCATAACCCTAACCCTCACCCTATCTTAAACTTTACCCTATCCCTAACCTAAAACTCACCCTGACTTTAACCCTAACCCTCCCCATAAACCTAACCCTCACCTTAACCTTGGCCCACCTGTAACCCGAAACCTAACCCTTACAATAACTCTGACCCTAATCCTCGCCCTAAACCTAATTCTAATTCTAACCCTGACCCTAACCCTAACCTAACCTTAACCCTATCTTTAAGCCTACCATAAACTTAAACCTAACCCTAACCCTTAACCTTAACTCTAACCCTAACCCTAGCCCTAACCCTAACCTTAACGGTAACACTTACCCAGAACCCTCACCTTAACTCTAAATGTAACTCTAACTCTTACCCTAACCCTAAACTTAACCCTAATTATAACCTTAACCTAAACCTAACTGAAACAGTAACCCTTAACCCTAACTCTAATCCTAATCCTTAGCCTAAAACTAACCTTAACCCTAAACCTAACCCTAACCACTGACCCTAACTCTAACCCTAACCCTAAGCCGAACCCTCACCCTTAACCAGAATTTCACCCTAAGCATAACGCTAAGCGTACCCTAACTTCATTCAAACCCGAACCCTAAGCAAAACTAACACTAACACTACACGTAACCCTAACCCGAAACCTAACCCTAACCCTGACTCTGACCTGAACCCAAACCCCTAACCCCAACCCTCTCGCTTAACATAAACTTCTCTGTAACCCTAACCCTAAAACTAAACGTAACACTAAATCTCCCCTAACCCTGACCGTACCATAAACGTAACCCTAACTCTAAACTCAAAACTAACCCTGACCCTAACTCTAACTCTAACCCTAATCCTAACCCTAAAACTTACCCTACACACTCAGCTTAAATGGAAACCTAGCACTAACCCTCATCTTACCATCTAAACCTAACCTCAACCCTTAACCTAACCCTATCTATAACCTTCACCTAGCCCTAAACCTAAACATGACTTAACCCTAACACTAACCCTAACCCTAAATCTAAACCTAACCTTAACCCTAAACTTAATCCTAACCTAAGCTCTAACCCTAACCCCTAACGCTAACCCTAAGCTCAACCCTCACCCTTCAATTAAACTTTACCCCAGCTGTAGCCCTAACCCTAAGCCGAACCCTAAACCTGACCCTAACATTAACCCAAACACCTAACCCTAATCCTAAACCTAATCCTAACCCTAACCTTAACCCAAATGCCTAACCCTAACCCTAACCCTCATCCTTAACCTAAACTTCACCCTAAACCTAAGGCTAACCCTAACCCTGAAAGTAAAGCTAACCCTTAACTATCCCCTAACTCTAGCCCTGACCCTAAACCTAATGCTAACCCTAGCCCTAACAGTAACACCCTAAAACATCAGCTTAATGGAAACTTAACACTAACCCTCCCATGAACCCCTAACCCTAACCCTACCCCGCATCCTACACCTAACCCAGACCTAAACCTAACCCTTTCTCTAACCCTAAATTAACCCTAACCTTAACTCTACCCTAACCCTAACAATAACTCTAAACCTGACCATAACCATAATCCTAAACCCTAGCACTAACTCTAACTCTAAATCTAACCCTAAGCTAGCCCTACCCTTTACCGTAAACCTAGCCTTAACCCTAACCTTACCCCTACCCATACCCTAACGCTATACCTAGCCCGAACACTAACCTTAACCCTACTCTAACCTTAAGCCTAACCCTGACTAGTAACTGAAACTTCACCCTAACCCTAAGCCTAACTCTAACTCTAACCCTAACCATAACAATTACCCTAAACCCTCGCCTTAACTGTAAACCTAACCCTAACCCTCACCCTAATCCTTAACCGTATCCCCAACCCTAAACCTAACGCTATCCCCAAACTTATCCCTAACCCTAACCCTAATACGAACAGTAACCCAAATCTAACCCTAACCCTAATATTAAACCTAAACTTAAATCTACCCTAACCATAAACCTAACCCTAACACCCTAAACCTAACGTCTAACACCGTCTATAATCCTAACCCTTATCATAACCCTCACCCTTAACCTAAACTTCACACTAACCCTAAACCTAACCTAACGCTGACCCTAGACATAACGCCTAACCCTAACCGAACCCTAAACCTATCCTTAACACTAACCTGAACACAAACCCAAACCCTAGCCCTCACCATAAAAATAACCCTCACCCTATCCTGAACTTCATCCAAACACTAACCATAACCTTAACCCTAAACCTAAAGCTAACCCAAACCCTAACCTTAAACCTAACTCTAAGAATAACGTTAGTCCATCTGTAACCCTAAACCAAACACTTACAATAGCCCTGAACCTAACCCTAAACTTAATCCTAATCCTAAACCTAGACCTAATCCTAACCCTAACCCTAACCCTAACTCTAACCTTGACCCTAAATAGAACACTAAGTCTAACCCTCAACTTGGACCTAAACCTAAATCTTACCCTACACCTAACCCTAACCCTAAACCTAACCCTAACTCTAACTCTAACCCTAATCATAACACTTACCCTAAACCCTCACCTTAACTGTAGAACTAACCGTAACCCGCACCCTAAATCCTAACCGTATCCCACAACGCTAACCCTAATGCTATCCCTAACCCTAACCCTAACACTAACCTGAAACCCCTGAGCCCTAATGATAACCCTAACCCTAACCCAAACCCTAACACCAAAGCGAAAGCCTAGCAAAAACCTTAACCCTAACTCTCACCCTAACTCTAACACTAACCCGAAACCTAATCATGAACCTAACCCTAACCCTAAACCAAACCTAACCATGACCAGAAACACAAGGTCTAACCGGAACCCTCACCCAAAACCTAATCCTAAACTACACCTCTAACTCTAACACTTTACCATAACCATAATCCAAACCCTACCCAACCCTAACCCTAAACCTAACCCTCACCCCAACCACAACGCCTAACACAACCATAACCCTTACCCTAACCGTAACACTAAACTTAACCCTAACCTTAAATCTAACCCTAACCCTAAAACTAAACACAACCCATGAACTTAACCCTAACCCTGAACATAACCTTAACACTAACCTGAAAACAAGCCCAAACCTTAGCCATAACCCTAACCCTCACCCTGTCTTAAACTTCACCCTATCCCTAACCTAAAACTCACCCTGACTTTAACCCTAACCCTACCCCTAAACCTAACCCTCACCTTAACCTTGGCCCACCTGTAACCCTAAACCTAACCCTTACAATAACTCTGACCCTAATCCTCGCCCTAAACCTAATTCTAATCCTAACCCTGACCCTAACCCTAACCTAACCTTAACCCTATCTTTAAGCCTACCATAATCTTAAACCTAACCCTAACCCTTAACCCTAACTCTAACCCTAACCCTAGCCCTAACCCTAATCTTAACTGTAACACTTTCCCAAAATCCTCATCTTAACTGTAAATGTAACTCTAACTCTTACCCTAACCCTAAACTTAACCCTAATTATAACCCTAACCTAAACCTAACTGAAATGCTAACCCTTAACCGTAACTCTAACGCTAATCCTTAGCCTAAACCTAACCTTAACCCTAAACCTAACCCTAACCACTGACCCTAACTCTAACCCTAAGCCTAAGCCGAACCCGAACCCTTAACCAAAATTTCACCCTAAGCATAACACTAAGCCTACCCTAACTTCATTCAAACCCTAACCCTAAGCAAAACTAACACTAACACTAAACCTAACCCTAACCCTAAACCTAACCCTAACCCTGACTCTAACCTGAACCCAAACCCCTAACCCTAACCCTCTCGCAGAACATAAATTCACTGTAACCCTAAACACTAAATCTCCCCAACCCTGACCCTAACCATAAACATAATCCCAACACTAAACTTAAACCTAACCCTGACTCTAACTCTAACTTTAACCCTAAAACTTACCCTACACACTCAGTTTGAATGGAAACCTAGCACTATCCCTCACCCTAACATCTAAACCTAACCCCAACCCTGAACCCAACCCTATCTCTAACTAAAAACTAGTCCTAAACCTAACTATGACTTAACCCTAACACTTACCCTAACTCTAAACCTGACCTTAACCCTAAACTTAATTCTAACCTTAACCCTAACCCTAACCCCAACACTAACCCTAAGCTCAACACTCACCCTTAACTTAAACTTCACCCTAACCCTAACCCTAAACCAAACACTAACCCTAACCCTAAACCTAACCTTAAACCTGACCCTAACATTAACCCAAACACTTAACGCTAAACCTAACACTAAGCCTAACCCTAAACATAACCCTAACCTTAATCTAAACACTAAAGCCTAATCCTAACCCTCATCCTTAACCTAAACTTCACCCTAAACCTAAGCCTAACCCTAACCCTAAAATTACACCTAACCCTAAACTATCCTCTAACTCTCGCCCTAACCCTAAACCTAACCCTAACCCTAACTCTAACCCTAACCCTGGTAAACCCTGGTAGTAACACCCTAAAACATCAGCTTAACTGTAAATGTAACACTAAGCCTCACACAAACCCCTAACCCTTTCCCTAACCCTATCACTCATCCTAACCCTAACCCTGACCTAAACTTAATCCTTACCCTAACCCTAAACTTAACGCTAACCTTAACTCTACACTAAACCTAACAATAACTCTAAACCGGACCCTAACCCTAACCCTAAACCCTAGATCTAACTCGAACTCTAAACCTAACCCTAACCCTAACCTGGCCCCACCCTTTACAGTAAAGCTAGCCTTAACCCTAACCTTACCCCTACCCTAACCCTAAACCTAACCCTTACAATATCAATAACCCCTAGCAGGGTCCTGCCTAGTCTCTCCCACCTCATCACTCCTTACAAAGAGCCCTGCTTTGTCTCTCCCACATCCTCACTCCCTAAGCAGGGCTCTGCCTGTCCTCTCCCACCTCCTCACTCTCTATGCAGGACTCTGCCTTGTTCTCCCACCTCTTCACTCCCTACACAGGGCCCTGGCTAGTGTCTCCCATCTTCTCACTCCATACACAGGTTTCTGCCTGTTCTTTCCCACTTCCTCACTTCCTACACGGGGCCCTGCCTGGTCTCTCCCACCTCCTCACTCCCTACACCAGTCCCTGCCTGATCTCTCCTACCTCCTCACTCCCTGCACAGGGCCCTGCCTGGTCTCTCCCACATCCTTACTCCATACAAAGGGACTTGCCTGATCTCTGGCCTCCTCACTCCCTGCACAGAGCCCTGCCTGGTCTCTCCCAACTCCTCACTCCCTATTCAGGTCTCTGAATGTTTCTCCCACCTCTTCACTCCCTACACAGGGCCCTGCCTGCTGTCTTCCATCTTCTCACTCCCTACACAAGTTTCTGCCTATTCTCTCTCACCCCCTCACTTGCTAAACACAGTCCTGCCTGTTCTTTCCCACCTCCTGACTCAGTACACAGGTCTCTGCCTGGTCTCTTCCAACTCCTCACTCCCTAGACAGGGCCCTGCCTGGTCTCTGCCACCTCCTCACTCCCTACACAGGTCTCTGACTGCTCCCTGCCACCTCCTCACTCCCTCCACAGGGCCCTGCCTGGTATCTCCCACCTCCTCACTCCCTACACAGGGCTCTGTCTTTTCTCTCCCACCTCCTCAGTCCCTACACAGGTATCTGGGTGGTCTCTCCCACCTCCTCACTCCCTTTACAGGGCCCTGATGATCTCTCCCACCTCCTCACTCCCTAAACAGGACCCTGCCTGGTCTCTCCACCTCCTTACTCCCTACACAGGGCTCTGGCTAGTCTCTCCTACATCCTCACTCTTTATACAGCATCCTACCTGGTCTCTCTCACCTCCTCACTCCCTATGCAGGTCTCTGCCTGGTCTCTCCCACCTCCTCACTCCCTACACAGGGCCCTGCCTGGTCTCTCCTAACGCCTAACTCCCTACACAGGTCCCTGACTGGCCTCTCTCACCTCCTCACTCCCTTTACAGGGCCCTGATGATCTCTCCCACCTCCTCACTCCCTAAACAGGGCCCTGCCTGGCCTCTCCCCCATCCTCAATTCACACAGGGCCCTGCCTCCTCTCTCTCACATCCTGACTGCACACACAGGGCCCTAACTGGTCCCTCCCACCTTCTCCATCCCTACACAGGTCTCTGCATGGTTCTCCCACCTCCCCATTCCCTACAAGGGTCTCTGCCTGTTCTCTCCCACCTCTTCAATCCCTAGACAGGGCCCTGCCTCTTCTCTCCCACTTCCTCACTCCCTACTCAGGGCCCTGCCTGGTATTTCTAACCTCCTCAGGCCATACACAGGGCCCTGCCTGGTCTCTCCCAAATCCTCACTCCCTACACAGGAGTCTGCCTGGTCTCTCCCAACACCTCACTCCCTACAAAGGGCCCTGCCTGGAATCTCCCACCTCCTCACACCCTACCCAGGGTCCTGCCTAGTCAATCCCACCTCCTCACTCCCTACGCAGGGCTCTGCCTGTCCTGTCTCGCCTTCTCACTCCCTATGCAGGACTGTGCCTGGTTCTCCACCTCTTCGCTCCCTACACAGGGCCTTGCCTGGTCTCTCCTACCTCCTCACTCCCTACACAGTTCTCTGCCTGTTCCCTCTCATTCCTCAATCCCTACACAGGTCTCTGGGTGGTCTTTCCCACCTCCTTACTACATACACAGGTGTTAGCCTGTTTTCTCCCTCCTCCTCACTCCCTACACAGGGCCCTGATGTTCTCTCGCACCTGCTCACTCCCTAAACAAGCCACTGCCTGGTCTCTCCACCTCCTTACTCCCTCCACAGGGCCCTGCCTGGTCTCTCCCACCTCCTCACTCCCTACACAGGGCCATGCCTGGCCTCTCCCACCTCCTCACTCCCTACACAGGGCTCTGCCTGGTCTCTATCACCCCCTCACTCCCTACACAGGGTCCTGCCTTACCTCTCCCACCTCCTCAGTCCCTGCACTGTGTTTCTGGCTGTTATCTCCCTTCTTCTCACTCCCTACACAGGGCTGTGCTTGTTCTCTCCCATCTCCTCACTCCCTATACAGGGCCCTGCCTGGTGTATCCCATCTGCTCACTTCCTGCACAGGGCCCTGATGATCTCTCCTACATCCTCACTCCCTACACAGGGCCCTGCCTGGCATCTCCACCTCCTTATTCCCTGCACACAGACCTGCCTGGTCTCTCCCACATCCTCACTCTGTACACAGGGTCCTACCTGGTCTCTCCCACCTCCTCACTCCCTACACAGGGCCCTGCCTGGTCTCTCCTAACACCTCACTTCCTACACAGGGCTCTGCCTGATCTCTCCCACATCCTGACTCCCTACTCAGGCATCTGGGTGGTCTCTCCCAACTCCTCACTGTGTATGCAGGGCCTTACCTGTTCTCTATCACCTCCTCACTCCCTACACAGGGCCCTGATGGTCTCTCCCACCTCCTCACTCCCTACACAGGGTCCTGCCTGGTCTCTCCCACTTCCTCAATCCCTACACAGGTCCCTGACTGGTATCTCCACCACCTTACTTCCTACACACAGCCTTGCCTGTTCTCTTCCACATCCTCACTCTGTACACAGGGTCCTACCTGCTCTCTCTCACCTCATCACTCCCTACACAGGGCCCTGCCTGGTCTCTCCTAACACCTCACTCCCTACACAGGGCTCTGTCTGGCCTCTCCCACCTCCTCACTCCCTACACAGGGCCCGGCCTGGTCTCTCCTTCTTCTCAATCCCTACACAGGTCTCTGCCTCTTCTCTCCAAGATACTCACTCCCTACACTGGGCCCTGCCAGGTCTCTCCCACCTCCTCAGTCCCTTCACAGGTCTTTGCCTGGTCTCTCCCACATCTCTGCCTCTTCTCTCCTGCATCCTCACTCCCAACATAGGGCCCTGCCTGGTCTCTCCCACCTTCTCACTCCCTACACAGGACGCTGCCTGGCCTCTCCCACCTCCTCAGGACCTACACAGGTCCCTGCCTGGTCTCTTCCAGCTCCTCACTCCCTACACAGGTGTCTGCCTGGATTCTCCCACCTCCTCACTCCTTACACAGGGCCCTGCCTGGTATGTCCCTCCTCCTCACTCCCTACAGAGGGCCCTGCCTGGTGTCTCCCTTCTGCTTACTCCCTACATATGTCTCTGTCTGTTCTCTCCCACCTCCTCACTCTCTACACAGGGCCCTGCCTGATCTCTGGCACATTCTCACTCCCTACACAGGACCTGTGTGGTCTCTCCCAACACCTCACTCCCTCCACAGGGCCCTGCCTGGATGCTCCCTCCCCCTCACACCCTGCACAGGGTCCTGCTTGGTCTCTCCCACCTCATCACTCCTTACACAGGGCCTGCCTGGCCTCTCCCATATCCTCACTCCCTATACTTGGCTCTGCCTGGTCTCTCCCATCTCCTCACTCCCTAAGCAGGACTCTGCCTGGGTCTCCCTCTTCTTCACTCCCTACACAGGGCCCTGTCTGGTGTCTCCCATCTTCTCTATGCACAGAGCCCTGCCTGGTCTGTCCCACCTCCTCACTCCCTACACTCTTCTCTGCCTGTTCTCTCCCACCTCCTAACTCCCTGCACAGGGCCCTGCCTGGTCTCTCCCATATCCTTACTCCATACAGGGACATGCCTGATCTCTGGCCAACTCACTCCCTACAGAGGGCCCTTCCTGGTCTCTCCCATCTCCTCACTCCCTATGCAGGTCTCTGAATGGTTCTCCCACCTCTTCACTCCCTACACAGGGCCCTGCCTGCTCTCTACCATCTTCTCAATGCCTACACAGGTTTCTGCCTATTCTCTCCCACCTCCTCACTCCCTACACAGGTCTCTGCCTGGCCTCTCCCACTTCCTCACTCCCTACACAGGTCCCTGCTTCGTCTCTCCCACCTCATCACTCCTTACACAGGGCCCTGCCTGGTCTCTCCTACATCCTCACTCTTTACACAGCATCCTACCTGGTCTCTCTCACCTCCTCACTCCCTATGCAGGTCTCTGCCTGGTCTCTCCTAAGGCCTAACTCCCTACTCAGGTCCCTGCCTGACCTCTCCCACCTCCTCACTCCCTAGACATGGCCGTGCCTGGTTGCTCCCAGCTCCTCACTCCCTACTCAGGGCCCCGCCTTTTCTCTCCCACCTCCTCCATCCCTGTAAAGGTCTCTGCCTGGTCTGTCCCACCTCCTTACTCCCTACAGAGTTCTCTGCCTGTTCTCTTCCACATCCTCACTCCTTACACAGGGCCCTTCCTGGTCCCTCCCACCTCCTCACTTCCTACACCTGTCCCTGCCTGGTCTCTTCCATCTCCTCTCTCCCTACTCAGGGCCCTGCCTGGTCTCACCCACCTCCTCACTCCCTACAAAGGTCTCTGTCTGGTCTCTCAGCTCTTCACTCCCTACACAGGTTTCTGTCTCTTTTGTCCCACCATCTTACTCCCTATACAGTGCCCTGCCTGGTCTCTCACTCTCTATACAGGGCCCTGCATGGTCTCTCCCACCTCCTGACTCCCTTCACAGTG